>NC_034595.1:61354658-61373434 GCF_900095145.1 Mus pahari
CTCCTCCTCCTCCTCCTCCTCCTCCTCCTCGTCCCTTACATGAGACTATTCTGTTCCTTAAATGAAAAACAGAATGACATTCAATGTATTCAATAAGCTATAGAGACCTCTACCCTCTATATTGCTGACCTAGATCTTAATCTCTTAAATATTTAAAAGCACTGTAGTTGACAAGAATTTGTAAGTCTGGTTTCAGCAATGTATATTACTTTAGCAAAGCTAATACCTAGGTTCCCCTATTTCTTACCTTGATATAGACATCACTCAAATGTCAAAACCTCATTATATGTCATAAACAAAATCAATTTTGAGGGGGAAGATCGTGATATCAACTGCATGTGCAGCACTGTTTTATGACTTGACATTGTTTAGTTCCTGTTTGACATATTTTCATTGTATGACTTTGTGGTTATTCAAATCTTCAGTGACACCTCACTTAAAGATACTATTTAATCGTAAATTTGTGTTTAGGTTAAGTCCTTATGAAATAATAAGGTTTTCTTTTTTGTTTTGTAAATCTTAAAAAGCATCAAACATAGGATAGTTAAAAACATTCATTTTTCTATTTTTGCATTTCCCTATAAGCTAACCTTTTTGTGGAACAGAAGCAGCAATCATGGATTGGGCATTTAGGAAAGTTGAACTGAGGATCTCATTTTGTATTTAATTCTTTGTGGGGAAGAAGTATTCATGAAGGATCCATGCAGGGCCCTTGAAAACAGAGGCTTTTAAATATAGGATATGACCAGTAAATGTGGGATGACTGGATATCCTTTACTTTCAAAGTCCCAGTTTACCTACATACTGGCAAAAGAATTGGGTAAATATATGTTTTTGCATCTTACAAACCCGGAGATACTATAAGGTTTTAAATAGAATTGTAAATGGAAAATATACTTCCCATTTTATGGGTACTTAGATATCAACAGGCTTGATAATAGACTATAGTCTATTAGAATTTTATCATTATTGAATAAAATTAGTATTTGGTTATAGCCCTCAGTCAGTATTTTCTTCTTCATAGGTTTGTTTCTCACTCTGATATACTTTCCAAAGGATCATGTAGGCAACCATTAATCACAACTCAAGAGGATGCCTCAAGATCCTGTTCATGAAGAGCACATTTACACACACACACACACACACACACACACACACACACACACACACACACACACACAAACACACACACAGACACACAGACACAGACACAGACACACACACACACACACACATACACACACAGCAGGATGGCTTTAATTTCTCCCGATGATTCCTGGTGGGTGTTTTTAGACTTGATATGATGATGTCACCTTTTTCTGCTATCATCATCAGGCTAGCACAGTCTTCTCTGCGAGATGCTATGAACTCCTGATATCTTGATGTGTCTGTTTGTCTATATACCCATTGACCTAACTATCTCTTGCTTGTTATTTATTCTTTTATTTTCTTTGCTCACACTTAATAAACTCACTCACTCGAAACAGAAATAAGCTCACTAATTCAAAACAAAAAGCATGACTATCATGGAAAATATTTTGCAACTTCTAAAAAACACATTAAAATTTAAAATATGATTACATAATTACCCTCTTCTCTTTCCTCCCTCCAACCCTTACTATGCTAGCCCACTCCATCTCAAATTGATATTTTTTTCTCATTATATATGTGCACAAATATATAAATACAACTAATGGAGGCCATTTTAAAAACACGACTGGACATAATTCAGAAATCACATTAAATTTGAAAATACAAGATCCCCATAAGGTAGCATTTCAATGGTGGCACTCCTACTTTTGAATAATGTGAGGCAAATGATACCTTAAAATCCAGAAGCAAGGTTGGAAACAAAAACCCTGCATATGTGAAACTAAATGCACGAGCAGAGGGAATTCTCCTGGGCCTTTGGAATCCAACAGAACCTTAACTGTCATCACTGCCTTCAAAAATGTACACATTCCTCCTTATTCCATTTGTTCTCTGGCTTTTCAGAGATCCAAACTATAATTTAATCACTCTTCTACTGTTTCTAGGTTTATGTTTTATTTCTCCCACTCTGATCTTTATTATGTTCCCCCTATAATTCATTAGATTTTGATTTGTTCTTATTTTCTAGATTTTTGATGTAGAAGATTTAGTTACTGATTTTAAATGTCTTTTTAATGAAGCTGTAAATTACAACCTAATAACTGAGTTGGCCACATTATTTTTGAACTTTGGCCTGGTCTCCTGTACATTACCTCTTATGCCAGTGCCCTCAGTTGCCTCCAGCTTTGGGAATGGATAGATTTTAGGATAGATTTTTAAACAATATCTGCATATATATATATATATATATATATATATATGTATACATATATATGCAGATATTGAATATATATATTGACTATAATTCCTCTGTGTCACAGTTACTTATTTGTAAATTTGATGTAGTAAGACATGCCTCATTGGTGAGATAAAATGTTAACTTAATATTTTAACCAAGATAGAATTTTTCACATTATAGACAATCAGCCACAGTTACTAGTCTGTGGCTTAGCTGGGTTTTTTTCTATCTTGACACAAATTAGAGTCATCTGATAAGAGGAAGCCTTAGTCAAAGGATTGCCTCCATCAGATTGTCTGTAGGCACATCTGTGATACATGCTCTTGCCTAGTGATTGATGTACAAAGGCACAGCCTACTGTGTATGGTGCCATTTCTGGGCAGGTGTTTTCTGGGTGGTATAAAAAAGCAGGCTAGCATGCCACAGGGAGCAAGCCAGTTAGCATCTTTCTCCATGCCTTCTGCTTCAGTTCTTATTTTAGGTCCTGCCCTGATTTCTGTCAGAGATAGATTGTCATTTGGGATATAGACGCCCAAGTTGCTTTTGGTCATGGTGTTTATCATATCAATTGAAAGAAAATCAGGACCATATTCCTTTCCATTTTTTATTATTGCAGTTTCTGATGCACATGGCTCAATGAAATGACTCTTAGAGTTCATACAACATAGGTATTTTAGCAGTCAGATGAATAACACAAGGGTTACCTCTTTAAAGAATGCTAATATAGAAATGCAGCAATAAAGATTATGGTTTGAGATTGTGGACAATGGCAATATGGATAAGCCTGAAGGATGACATTTGAACTTTCTATCATATGTATCAACTGTAGTCAAAAGTTGACACATTCAGTCACTTTCCAGCCTCTAATCAGCACCTGGGGCAGGGGACTATCTCAAAATACCACATGAGATTCCCAGTAAATTTTATGTCCTCTGTTTTCCATACCCTCACTAAGTTTTAATCATAATGTAACTCCTTTATGCCTCTGATTATAACGGGCTTGCCTTGCTCATTCCTACACTGCATTTGTTCAGATAAGTTGTTAGTTATTATTCAAGGATTTCATGGCATTCACTTCATTTTCTGTGTATTGTCCATTATATGCATATCTTCACAGTACACTATATTGCAAAGGCTATTATATACCTGTCTTTTCTATTGGACAGATACCTACTTATAGATAGAGGAATTTTTAATATTCAATACTGTGTCTCTGTTGCCTTAATCACAATTTTTAGCACAAATAGGAAAGAGCCTGGCTTTGCACAGATAAAAAAGATGAAAAATCAGTGTGCTTTTATTAATATATCATAGTTCTGGATATATGACACAATGATTTCTGAAAGCCTAAATCCATTTTTCACTGATTTGGACAAAAACTCTAACAAAAGAGATGCTGTCTTCCATGCGCACTCTTAGGAAATGAAGGAAAACAGTAGCTTGGTTTCTAACATAGCAAGTTTGAGCTTGTTTCCTGGATTCCCCCAGTGTAGAACCAGATAACTGTACTTGTAGTCAACATGGAGGTAAGGTTGCAGGTGGAGGCATCTTCTTCTCACAGCGGAACCATGTCAGTGCCCTGTCTCATTATGGTGAGCTCTGGACAGCTGATGATGAGACTCCAGTCACTTTCTCTTTGCAGAATGCATCAGTCAGCTGCTCATAGATTTCTGACATGCCATTACAGTATGCCTCTTGTTAGCAGGTAGAGAAAAGAGGAATGGATGTGAACCTATTAGTACTAGAATTGCATGTCACAAAGCTATAACAGAGCTCAATTTATTTCTGTAATAATAAGCAAACAGGGAATGACTTGACAATTATATCTATTTCTGATGCTTGTGTGTTTTTCTGAGATGAACATTCCAGTATGAAATCAACTTGTTTGGGCATCTTTTCATAAATAACAGCATGTGTAAATTAAGAATATTTCATAGGAGATCATACTCAACCATTTCTTAAGTGCGAATGAGTGTTTTATAGGTTTCTTTTGTGAAAAAAGAACAAAGAGTAACATTATTTTGCTGAAATATGGAAACACTAGAGTAAGATTAAAAGGATGTAAGTTCTAGCCTTGTTTCTTAGGTATATATTTTAGGAGTTTGAACAGTTATGATTCACTTGGGACTTCAGTTTGTTCAGGTGTATAAACTAATGAGGATAATAACACTAGAATTACTGAATCTCTAAAGTGCATCAAACATAAATTATATTAGTGTACCTTTATTGAGCATTACTCACTAATATTTTATCATTTCATACTTGTTTCATTATTATTTATTTTTATTTACATTACATTCCAATCACAGCCCATCGCTCTTCTCTTTCCAGTCCTACCATTACATATCTGTACTCCATTACCCTTTCCTCTTCTCTGAGGAGAAGAAGAGTCCCCCAGCCCCCGTGGATATCACCCTGCTCTGGGACATCTAGTCCTAGTAGAACTAAGTATCTCCTCTCGCACTGAGGCCCAACTAGGCAGACCAGAAAGGGGAAGAGGATCCAATGACAGGCATTAGAGTCAGAGATATCCCATATTCTAATTGTTAGGGGACACACATGAAGAACAAGCTGCACATGTGCTACAAGAGTGTGTGTGAGTGAGGCTAGGTCCAGCCTCTACATGCTCTTTGGTTAGTGATCCAGTCTCTTTGTGCCCTCATGAGCCCATGTTAACTGACTCTGTAGGTCTTTTAATGGTCCTTTATCCCTCTAGATCATTCAATTCTATTCTCCACTCTTTCAAAAGACTTCCTGAGCTCTGCCTGATGTTTGGTTGAGGGTCTCTGTATCTGTTTCTGTCTGCTGTTGGATGAAGTCTCTCAGAAGACAGTTGTGCTAGGTTCCTTCTGCAAGCATGGCAAAGTATCATCAATAATGTCAGCTGTTGGTTCTCTCCCATCGGATGTGTCTCAAGTTGGTCCAGTCACTGGTCACTAGTTAGCAGTTCCCACAGTCTTGGCTCCATCTCCATTCCTGCACATTTTGTAGGCAGGATAAATCTGGATTGAAAGTTTTGTGGATGGGTTTATGACTCCTCCTTCCACTGGAGGTCCTGCTTGGCTATATGAGGTTGCCACTTCAGTCTTTATATCACCTGCTGGTATGATTCTCAGCTAGGGTCACCCCATAGACGCCTTGTAGCTTCTCTCATCCCAGGTCTTCAGCTAGTTCCAGAGATGCTACCAACCGATTTCCACTCACAATCCTAGCCCTCTCCTCCCCTACTTGAATGCTTTTCCCATGCTCCTCCTCACCTCCTCTCTCACCCAGTTCCATGCTACAAGTCACAGACCCAAAGAAAGTGGGTAATAAGGAGGGCTCGGGGGAGATTATGTTAATCTAACTCAGAAGGGGAAATAAAAGAATCATCAGAGGTGGATGGAGAGAGGAACCCCACACTTAAGGAAGCTGATATTCAGAAATGCCGAATGACTTTTTCAAGGCCACTTAGAGTATGTGACATAGGCAACCTCCAAGTCTGCATCTTTTTTCTTCTTTGTTTTTAAAATCTCTGTGATATTGTTATTCATCTTACAGATTGGTAGCACTGTCATAAGAGATTTGAAAGAGATTTTATGCATGCAACTTTAACAGCATTTAAAAGATGGTTTATATTTATGTGTGTGTATATATGTGTATGTATGTGTATACATATATGTATGGACATATGCCAGTAAGGACCTGGAAGGGGTGTAGGTTCCTTTGGATCTGGAGTGAGAGGGATCATGAGGCTCTTGGTGTGGGTCCTGGGATCTGTGCTCCAAGCTGCTGATGGAGCAGTCAGTGTTCTTTATTGATAAACCATATCTCCAACTCTGACACCATTACATTTAATGCTAGTTCAAGCTAGCTTCACAGAGTTCACATGTGCTATTTTCTATTAGCTTCCAAAATATTTAAATATATAATTCTATTTATTTTTTTTACTGGCACCATTTTCTGTTCTCTATAAAAGTATGTTTCAAAATACTGTTTACTATTTATGCTTACCTTCCCCATTACTATTAGTGTTTCCTTGCAGTCTTTTTAGAAAAAAAAAACATAGAAAAGAGAGTATTATAGTTATAATATTTATGTTATTGGTGTTTATAAATTTATTGTTTATCATGTATAATACATAATACCAGGAACTTCATAAATATAAACATTCACAAGCACTATGAGTTAAGTAGTATTATTTCCATTAAAGAGATGATGGATCATAAATAAAGGCACCTTTATTTTTCTAGCTACATAAGATTTTGTAGAAATATATTTCAAGTCCAAAAGAGTCTGTTTCCAAAGTTTACACAAGGGAGAAAAGATGACTATTGAAATGAGTTAGGGTTATGTGCAGTTGAATCCTGTAGAGTTTTGAACAAGAGGGTAAGTTTTTGGCAAATTTCTTGAAATAGACAAAGTGCTTCAAATGGTAGGCCAAATAATTTCTAAAAACAACAACAACAACAACAACAGCAAAACTGTTGACCGTCATTGAAAATCAGCTTACCAAAATATTTAGCTTGGCAAGAAAGAGCTGCTTTTTAAAGATATTACATTCAGTGCTATCTTAGTTTTCCTTTACTTTGAGAAACACTGTGACCAAAAGAAACTAGATGTGGAGAGGGTTTCTTTCATCTTACAGCTCTCAGATCCCAGTCCATCACTGAGGCAAGTCAGGACAGGCAAGTCAAGGCAGGTACCTGGAAGTAGGAACTGAAGCAGAAGCCATGGTGAAATGCTGCTTACTGACGTGTTCAGCTTGCTTTCTTATAGCACCCCAGTCCAGTAACTCAGGGATGGTACCAACCACAATGGGTTAAGCCCTCTCCAATCAATCACCAATCAAAAATGAACCATATGCTTGCCCATAGGACAGTCCAATGGGGGCATTGTCTCAGCTGAGGTTTCCTCAAAAGATCTCTAGCTTGTGTCGAGTTGATAGAGAACTAGCCAGCACACACAGCTATTGATACTCATTAGTTTTGAAACCCCGTTGCTTAATTAAAGTGTTCCAATAAAATAAATCATAATCGCTTCATACTATATTGGTATCAAATTTGTTAATACATATCAGTGAGTAATATCATTAACTAAAAGCTGCATTTAAAATAATCTATAGTAAGCTGTCAGAAATGTAGGACCATGTGCCAGAGATATCAATCTCACAAAGAGCTTTCAAAGAGAAGTGTTATTTTGTGCTGCCAGGATTTTGTTATTAACATATTCCCTTGTGTTGATAAAGCACTGGCATCCAGTGAGTTGCTAATGTGTTATTAGCAGCAATGAGGGATCAGCTATACTCTTAAAGTCTATCTTCTGCAGTTAGAAAATAGTTAACAAGTAAAACGCCTTTCATGAAAATATGTTCTAGTCTTATCTTACTAAATTGAAAATGCTTTGCATGCATTGGTCTTTGCAGAGCATGGACCTCTACTGTGATGACTAACATGGAGAACAGAGGGAAAACACTTTTCTAATACTATCACTTCTTTTTTATCCCCAAGTATTTATTTTCACGTTTGTGGGCATATATATGCCACAGTGTACATGTAGAGGCCAGAGGACAAAAAATTTAGGTTTGGTTCTCTTCCTGCATCTTCATCTGGGTGCTGGGGTCTATGTTCAAGTTATCTGACTCCTGTCCTAAGTGCTTTGCCCACTCCACACTCAGTCCCAGTATTAGTTGTGTCTTACGCCTTTGTTTTTTGACATTTTACTTCTAAAGGGAGGAGCTTAAAACTCCTACTATTTATTCCTTTGTAGATTGCCTGTTGTAATTTCCTTCCTGGATGTTCAGCTTTCCATTAGAGTACTGTAGTTTAAAAACATTCCTAAAACCCATTTCTAGTCAGGTCTCACCCATTAGTTCTATAAGAAACAATTCATAGTGCTGGAGATACAGGTTAGTGTTAGAACTTCAGTATGCTTGTGTGTGGTCCTTGGTTTGATCCTAGCACTGCAAAAATACTATCACTGGGGCTTTTTTATGTTATGGTATCTGCTCTCAACATCATATTTTCTCTCATGACTTTAAATCATTCTTCTTATGATTTTATGCATTAAGAAAGCCCAGTCTAAACTTTCAACACCATTTTATTGATTATATAAGCACTAGTGCCTCTCCATGTACTTCTTGCTCTCTTCTTTCTTTTTCTGTTGTCCTCCTCCTGTCTCTTACTTTGTTTAAGGAGTATTTTCATACTACCTAAAGAGTTCTATATAAAATCTTTTGATGCTAAGCTTCTTTACCTATGTTGTTGCTCTGATTCATTCTGTTATCATTTCCTCCTAGGTTACTTTATCTTGTAATATTTTATTTACTTGATCTTTTATTCTAATTAAGGTACAACCAATTGTTCTTATAAATCAACTTTTATATTTTAGTGACAGGACACAGTAGTGGTGTTTTTCATTCACAAGTGATTCATGTGAAACTTCTGGCTGCCTGTAGGTTATTTCTATGTGTTGGTTTAGATACGAAATCCTTTCAGTCTTTTGGCTTTACAGGGCCTTAGCTAATTTTTAAGTATTGTAATGGAAGGGGAATGAATAGAAAGCAGGGAACTCTGACCCAATTTTTGAAAATTTTAGCTTAAAGAAACATATATAATGTCTACTCAGATTCCATTGCTAACGATGCGATATAGATTGAAATAAAAGTATCTGAAAAGTGGATCTGGGGAGCAAAATTTGACTCTATGAAAAGCAAACATGTTTTGTTGATAGCTCAGTCTCTGCCCTCTCACGTCCTTTTCATTTGTATATGTGCAGGTGCAGGTTTGTGTCTGTGTATTTGAGACAAGAACATATATTCATGGATTTGCATGCAGACTGTCTTCAGCTTAGGATTTACATACCTCAAGCTGCTGAGCACTGAGATACAAGCATGTTTCACAGCACACAATTCAGACTGTTCTTAGAGTTCGTTGACAATATACATTGTCTCCATGCTTTAGTAAATAACTTCCAGAGTCATAATTCTGCATGATTTTTTCCAGTCACTTTCCTGGTAATTGCTACTTTCCCTCATACGCTTCAATTTGATAATTTTCTATGTAACAAAGAAAGATTTATACACATCCATTACCACGAGTAGCCATTATATGTAGAGTGCCTTTGATCCTGCTCATTGTCCACTTACATTTGGCACCTTCTGTATAAACTTGCATTTAATTTCATAAAACCCTGTCGTCATTTTGAGGTATTATTTATTGTAGCTTTTCCAAGTCATAAAATGTGATATCGTGCTGGGCAGTGGTGATGCATGCCTTTAATCCCATCACTTGGGTGGCAGAGGCAGGTGGATGTTTTTAGTTCGAGGCCAAAAACTATAGAGCCTATAGTTTTATGGTATATAGAGTGAGTTCCAGGACAACCAGAGAAATCCTGTCTCAACAAAACCCCCCCAAAAAACCAAAAAAGCAAACAAACAAACAAACGAACAACAAAAAAAAGTGATATAGCTAAGTTCCTTTATCCTTCATTTTATCCTTTATTTCTAAGATGTACGACTATTTTAGATACATTAATTTCTCGAAGGGGTTTTAAAATCAGCTTATCTGTTTTTTTCACTATACCCTATTAATATTGAATCTGTGGGTCAATTTAGACAGAAATAACATTTAGTTAATATAGAGTCTTCCTTATGGTGAATACACTTTATTTCTCTATATTTGTTGAATTTCCCTAATGAGAGAAAAAGAAATCTAAAAATAATAGCAGATAATTTATAATTTTCAACATAGGAATTCTTTCACATCTTTTGTCAGACTTTTCCTGTTATAGTTGATTCTTTCTGGTAGACATTGTGTTTTATGATTCAAATTCACGAATTTACTTCTGCAAATGATCCTATACCTTAAAATCTTTCTAAAGTCAGTTACCAGTACTAGAAGCTTGGGGTTTTTATATATCCAATCATGTCATTTGAAAAGAAGTCAATTCGATTTCCTCATTTTAAATTTCTCTATTTATTCATTTATCTATTCACTTTACATCCCAGTATCAACTCCCCTTTCTTCCCAGTACCACCCTGTGCAGATCCTTCCCTCATTGCTCCCTCCTTATCCCCTTACCCACCACACCCCATCCTCCTGCCTCTTTGGCACATCAAGTCACTGCAGTACTTAGGATGCACCGTTCACTTGTGTCTGCTTCAGAAAAATACTCCTTCACATGTTTGCCCCCGCAAAACAACATTTGATACAACAAACTTTCCAAGGAACCCATAAGTTTCCACTTCAAGGGACAAAGGGTTAAAATATGCAAGCATATGGAGCACATCTTCCATTTTAAACCATTACAATTATTGGTCAATTCATGTTAAACATTTTTATTTTATTAATCATTTAAATATTCTCTTTTCTCTATTCTGCGTTAAATTTCCCCCCTTTTAGTATATCCTTTCATAAAATTAAACATTTTTCATTATTGTGTCTGTTTTCTTGGTTGAATTACTAGCTGTAATTCTATTTAAAAGTTATTTTATATTTGAATATCATCAAAACATATTGTATTATATACTCAAAGAGTTAAATATATAATTTTAAGAAGAATATGTTTCAGGACTTTCAGTGTCCATAGCTGCAAATTATCACAAACTTCAAATAATATTATACCAGTTCCTGTATTAAAATCTTACAGAAGGAGACTTCTACATTGCTTGATCCCCACATGCTCTGTGTTTTACTTTGAGTGTTTGTGTTCATGTGTATGCATGTTCATGTGTCTTTGGGTGTGCATGTATGTCTATGCATGTATAAGTTTATGTAGAAGCCAGAGAATAACTTCTGGTGTCATTCCTTTTTTCCCCCCAATATTTTATTAGATATTTTCTTCATTTACATTTCAAATGCTATCCTGAAAGTCCCTTGAACCCTCCCCCCACCCTGCTCCCCTACACATCCACTCCCACTTCTTGGCTCTGGTGTTCCCCTGTACAGGGGCATATAAAGTTTGCAATACCAAGGGGCCTCTCTACCCAATGATGACCGACTAGAGATGTCCCTCAACAGAGGAATGGATACAGAAAACGTGGTACATTTACACAATGGAGTACTACTCAACTATTAAAAACAATGAATTTATGAAANTCTTAGGCAAATGGATGCATCTGGAGGATATCATCCTGACTGAGGTAACCCAGTCACAAAAGAACTCACTTGATATGCACTCACTGATAAGTGGATATTAGGCCAGAAACTTAGAATACCCAAGATACAATTTGCAAAACACAAGAAAATCAAGAAGAAGGAAGACCAACGTGTGGATACTTCATTCCTTCTTAGAATAGGGAACAAAATACCCATGAAAGGAGTTACAGAGACAAAGTTTGGAGCTGAGACGGAAGGATGAACCATCCAGAGACTACCCCACCCGGGGATCCATCCCATAATCAGCCACCTAACACAGACACTATTGCATATGCCAGCAAGATTTTGCTGAAAGGACCCTGATATAGCTGTCTCTTGTGAGGCTATGCAGTACCTGGCAAACACAGAAGTGGATGCTCTGGTGTCATTCCTAAAGTACTATCCACTTTTTCTTTTGAGAGTCTTTCACTTGTATGGAAGTTGCTAAGTAAGCAAGGCTGACTATCTGGTAATCCCCAGAGAACCTCCTGTTTCTGTCCCCTTGGTAATAGGATTAATTAAGTGCAGGTCTGCCTCATGTACCCATACTTATATCTGAGCACTTTACTAGTTGATCTTAGTAAGTGTGTAAACATAACATATGATACTTGAAATATGAAAATTCAGAGTTTGGCTGGCTTCAGTATACCATCATGAAATTTCTAGAATACCATCATGAAAGTTGTCGAAAAGTTGCCTCTCAAAGCTGCAGTTATAGGATTCATTGTTCAGAGAACACTCTATTATCAAATTAATGATTGTTAATACACCGACACATAGTATGTAATAAAAGAAGTGTAGGTTCAGCAGAAATAATTAAATTGTTTGCAACCATAGAGACTAATGTCATTGTAAATTTACATGTTACATGGTTATTAAGGCAGTGGGTAAATAATAGTCAACACATTTTAAATCAGGAAAATGACTCTTGTTTTTCTTTTCTGATAATGGAGAACAAAAATGTGATTTAACCTCCACTCATATACAAATTTTGTTAAATATAAGTACTTCTAACAAAAAAGTAAGAAGAAAAAATTGGGGCCAGCCTCATTTATCATTGAAAGTGAATCTCTGTTAAAGAAATCAAATAAAAGCCTCTACCAGAGAAACAAAAAAAGTACTCTTAGACATTCAAGGTTTTCATTACTATTGAGAGCGCTATGAAAAAGAAATGCCTCAGACTCATGAAGTACAGTTTTGCTATCTAATTTTGGCATCCTTATTTGCACAGACATGATTATTTTATTTTATGGTGATTCATATAAACCCCTGAATTATTTAACAATATGGATTTATTGTGGTCTGAGGCACCTATAATAGTCTGCACACAAGTAATTTAAAAAATGAAAAATTAACTCTTAAAATCACTTTTAAGTTGATATTAAGTTTACTTCCCCATGCCTTCTTCTTCCCTCCAACCCCTTCCAGGTTTCCTCATCCCTCAAGCCTTCTCGCATCTCTTCCACTTTTAAGTTAATTGCTTTTTATTTAATTATTATTTTTACATACATAAATATATGTACATAAATTCAAAGACAAGAAATACAACCTGTTGCATATGTCTTGTGAGGAGATTTGGTTTCAGGTTTGTCCAGTATGTGCTGGGCAGCCAATAGCCAGGCTTTGGTAGGAGCTAATTTCATCTTCTTTCAGTGGCCATTGAGCTTACAGTGCTGTCATCACCTGTGAGTCCTCATTCAATAGGTGGGTGTACTTGTAAGTATTAATATTTGGGCCTTCTGTTTTATTGCATTAGTCTACATGTGTTTTTGTGCCAGTACTATATTGTTTTTATTATTATAGCTCTATAATATATCTTAAACTCTGCAAAAGCAATCCCCTTAGTTTTTATTTTCCTCAGGATTGCATTTGGCTCTCTGGACTCTGTTTAAGTTCCATATGATTTTGATTATTTTATATTATATTTCTTTAATTAATGTTATGGTATTTTAGTTGGGATTGCGTTGACATTGTAAGTTGCTTCATGGTAAGACGGTCACTTTCACAACATTGATTCTACTGATCCATGAACGTGGGATGTTTTTCCATTTTCTATTGTCTTCTTCAATCTCATTCTTTAGAGATACTACATTTTTATTGTAGAGGTTTTTCATTTACTTGGTTACTTATTCCAAGGCTTAAGTATTTATTACTTCTTATTGGTTATTTATTCCAAGGAATCTTACTGTGTTTGATGTTATTGTAAATGAGTCTATGTGTATGATATCTTTCTTTGTCCGTCTGTTTTTGGTATACAGAAAGACTACTGGTTTCTTTAGGTTGATTTTGTGCCTTGCCACTTTGAGGAAATTTGATTGTTTCTAAAAATTTCCTAGTGGAATTTGGGGGCTCTTATATATAATATCATATCATCTGTAAATGGAGTTACTTTACTTCTTCTTTTCCTATTTGAATCCTTTTTATACCTTTGT
This sequence comes from Mus pahari, assembly GCF_900095145.1. NCBI lineage: Eukaryota > Metazoa > Chordata > Mammalia > Rodentia > Muridae > Mus > Mus pahari. The sequence goes on from NC_034595.1 coordinate 61,368,536, forward strand.
GCATAGTTCTAGTTTGTTCTCCTTCAATATCCAGTAATCTTGCTTTTATTTACTGGCAGTAAAAAGGAAATTATTGTGTTGTATAATAGCACCAATACCAACAACCATAAAAACAAAGTAAACAAAATCAATGCCATTTATGGATCAGCACTTCCATGATTATTTTAAAAGTTTTATATATCCATTATTGAATTTTGTACACAAGTTTAGAGGAGTTGTCATATGTCCTGTGTTAAGAAAGTTTAAATTGGAATTGAAACTAGGACCAGAGTGTATTATTAAAAGTAATTTTTATTAGATTGTTTATATTATTTATATTAGATTTTAATATTAACTGTAGTTAATATGTTTATGATGTGTCATAAGGTGGAAACAATTGTTTGATGTAATAGAAAGCTATGTGTTTTTAGGTGTAATCCTTAAATCTGCACATATGTTTCTTTCACTGTATGTGTAGTGCAGAGGTAATGGGAAGAGGTTTGAAGTTTAACAGCATATTGCCGTTATGCCTTTTAGGTTTTGAAAATTGCTTTCACTAGGTTTTACTTTTTTGTTGTTTTTTGTTGTTGTTGTTGTTGTTGTTGTTGTTGTTTTTTGAGACAGGGTTTCTCTGTATAGCCCTGGCTGTCCTGGAACTCACTTTGTAGACCAGGTTGGCCTCGAACTCAGAAGTCTCTGCCTCCCAAGTGCTGGGATTAAAGGTGTGTGTCGCCACACCCGGCTCACTAGGTTTTACTAAACATTGTGTCATAGTAGACAGATTGTAGGTAAATGGAGGGATTGTTAGGGATGTAGTCATTTAACCTAGTAGGTCAAGGTTTTATTCTAAATTAAACCACCTTTGTGTCCTTGGATGAATACCCTGCTTCCATGAGCCCTTTCTTCATTGTTATAAACAAATAGTGTTTATAGCAAAATAATAAAGTATTTTATTCAGATTACATTAGAGAGTATGTAAAAGTTTGATAAAATCTTAAAAAGCATACAGAAATGGAAAGCAGTGCTGTTACTATTCAGTGCATTGTACATGATACTGTGACAGATTATTCATGTTTCTGCTAAAATGGAAGGAATTTGAAAATTTGGTTAGCGAAAAGTCACATGTAAGTGGTGACAATGAATAATTTTATTGTCATTCCTATTTTTTATTAGATATTTTCTTCATTTACATATCAAATGCTATCCCCAAAGCCCCCTATACCTTCCCCCAGCCCTGCTCCTCAACCCACCCACTCCTGCTTCCTGGCCCTGGTACTCCCCTGTACAGGGGCATATAATTTTCACAAGACAAAGGGCCTCTCCTCCCAATGATGGCCAACTAGGCCATCTTCTGCTACATATGCAGCTAGAGATATGAGCTCTGGGAATACTGGTTAGTTCATATTGTTGTTCCTCCTATGGGGTTGCAGACCCCTTCAGCTCCTTGGGTACTTTCTCTAGCTCCTCCATTGGCGGCCCTGTGTTCCATCCAATAGATGACTGTGAGCATCCACTTCTGTATATGCCAGGCACTGGAATAGCCTCACAAGAGACAGCTATATCAGAATCCTGTCAGCAAAATCTTGCTGGCATATGCAATATTGTCTGCGTTTGGTGGCTGATTATGATATGGATCCCTGGGTGGGGCAGACTCTGGGTGGTCCTTCCTTCTGTCTCAACTCTAAACTTTGTCTCTGTAACTCCCTCCATGAGTATTTTATTTCCCTTTCTAAGGAGGAATGAAGTATCCACATTTTGGTCTTTCTTCTTGAGTTTCATGTGTTTTGCAAATTGTATCTTGGGTATTCTAAGTTTCTGAGCTAATATCCACTTATCAGTGAGTGCATATCAAGTGAATTNTTTTGTGATTGGATTACCTCACTCAGGATGATATCTTCCAGATCCATCCATTTGCCTAAGAATTTCATAAATTTATTTTTTTTTATAGCTGAGTAGTACTCCATTGTGTAAATGTCCCACATTTTCTGTATCTATTCCTCTGTTGAGGGACATCTGGGTTCTTTCCAGTTTCTGGCTATTATAAATAATGCTCCGATGAACATAGTGGAGCATGTGTCCTTATTATAAGTTGGAACATCTTCTGGGTATATGCCAGGAGTGGTATTGCTGGATCCTCCAGTAGTACTATGTCCAATTTTGTGAGGAACCACCAGAGTGATTTCGAGTGGTTGTACCAGCTTGCAATCCCACCAGCAATGGAGGAGTGTTCCTCTTTCTCCACATCCTTGCTAGCATCTGCTGTTACCTGAGTTTTTGATCTTAGCCATTCTGACTGTTGTGAGGTGGTATCTCAAGGTTGTTTTGATTTGCGTTTCCCTGATGATTAAGGATGTTAAAGATTTTTTTCAAGTGCTTTGCAGCCCTTTCGTATTCCTCACTTGAGAATTCTTTGATTAGCTCTATATCCCATTTTTTAAATGGGGTTATTTGAATTTCTGGAGTCCAGCTTCTTGAGTTCTTTGTATATATTGGATATTAGCCCCCTATCTGATTTAGGATTGGTAAAGATCCTTTCCCAATCTTTTGATGGCCTTTTTGTCTTACTGACAGTGTCTTTTGCCTTACAAAAGCTTTGCGATTTTATGAGGTCCCATTTGTCAATTCTCGATCTTACAGCAGAAACCATTGCTGTTCTGTTAAGGAATTTTTCCCCTGTGCCCATATCTTTGAGGCTTTTCCCCACTTCCTCTTGTATAAATAAACACACTCTTCCTAAGAATATGAGAACACCTTTGAGGACTGAGTCCCTGAAGTAAATTCATGGAAGGAGATAACATGGTAAGATAATGTATTAACCTTGACTAGGCCAGATTGCTTTCTGCATTAGAATCCACATTGTTGTAAGTTTCCACTACATAAAGTAAAGGGGTTTAGAGATACAGCCTGTAAAAATCATGCTCTAGACTGTATGCATGCTTTTAAGATAAGCAACCCCCCAGAGCAGAGTGGTGCAGAGATTGTGTTCTTCTCTCTCCTGAAATGGGAGCGTTCTTGCTATTTCAAATGCCCTGTGTTCTTTTTGCAAAGGGAGTTGGTCTCTTCTTAGAACATGTTTGTTGTAATTATATTTATTTCATTGTTTAAGTCTTTATCACCTTGGCAACAGTGTTCTATTACAAGAACAACACCTGAGTCTTACTAAAAACCTACCTTAAAGTAAGTTGTCTAATGAGCAAAGCTTCAGTTCTGCTTTTTACATTTCTTTCTTTCTTCTTCTTTTTTTTTTTAGTTAAAAATGTCATTTTTCTTGGAGCTTTTAACAAATAACTAAATCATCATATTTTTTCCCCTGAGACCTAAGTTCTATATGTTAGTTCTTTCAATGGAGATGACCATAATGTTGTTGCAGGAGCAATTGGTAACTTCTTTCTGCCTACTTTTTTCCCAGCCCTTTCCCTGCCAGTTATATAAAACCATTATCATTACATGATATGTTTTTTTGTTGTTGTTGTTGTTTTGATTTTGTTTGTTTGTTTTTTTCGTGACAGGGTTTCTCTGTATATCCCTGGCTGTCCTGGAACTCACTTTGTAGACCAGGCTGGCCTTGAACTCAGAAATCTGCCTGCCTCTGCCTCCCGAGTGCCGGGAGTAAAGGCATGTGCCACCACGCCTGGCCATGGTATGTTTTATACACATATTCTATTCTATCTAAAGTGACTTTCTTCATTCTTCTATGTCTTCCTTTATTCTGTTTACTTTGAGATAATCATTTGAAATTCTCATCGCCAAATTTCTTGATCTACTACAGAAAAAAATGTTCATGTATCTGGGTCTTAGTTAGCTAGTTCCTCTTCCTCGGCACCTTCTCTCTATATACACCTGGTCCCTTGTTTTGCCACTCTGTGAAGTTGAGTTCCTTTAATCCATGTTTACATTCATTCTGCATCTGAGTTCCTGGCATTTGGTATGAACCTAATAATGCCTGTTGAACAAATGAATAAGCAGAACATTCTGAAGCAAAATTCAAATATCCTCCATTTGGACTCACTGTCTTCTACTTACTAGCTGTATGGTTTTTGGGCAAATGTTCGTAATTTTAAAGTAGGATACCAAAATATTGCTCTTATCACATTGTTATAGTGACTCAGTATATCTCAGGTGTGGTATGACACATGTGTGAAGATGCAAACTAAAATATTTTACTATACTATCATCATTTTTTCTTAAACTACCTTTAGTTCTTTTTCAAGTATAGTTTTTTTCCCGTTTTGATGATGGGACATTTTTCAGAAGTCTTTAGCATGGCTACTTTTCTGGGGCTTAATTTATGGTATTAATCATGTGTTAGATATTAACTGGTTTCTGATTTTTGTTCTGGTGGCTTTGTATCTTCTTAGTGATGAGATCAAATCTGAAACCAAAGTGACTACAAGGGTATTTCTGTTCTTCCATTGACACAGCTTTAGTGGCCAGATTTGTTTTAATATCTATAGTATGACAAGGTGCTTTGCATACTAGATGCCTAGACCCTATTCAATGTAGATCTCATGATTTCCTGTGATACTAAACCCAATATTTTGAATACTAATACCAAATGCAATGATACCTGGGTTTAGCTTCTGAGAGTGGTTGATTCCAGTAGAATTCTTGCCCTGTATAGGATGAGACATAAGAGAGATTGCATCGTTCTACTCTCCATCATATGAGGACACAGCACAAGACATCTCTCTGCAATTCAGAAAGTAGGACTTCACTAGACACAAGATATACTAGCATCTTGATCTTAGATTTTTAATAGTCCATGAATTCCTAAAACTTTTTTTTGTCGTTGTTGTTACCCACACTAGTTTTTGTGAGTTTGTTATCCTGGTTATCACAAACACATTTTTTCTTTATTATTATTATTATTATTTTCTTTATTTACATTTCAAATGCTATCCCGAATGTTCCCTATACCCC
>NC_034595.1:61374809-61382695 GCF_900095145.1 Mus pahari
TTGAGAATTTTTTTCCCTGTGCCCATATCTTCGAGGTTTTTCCCCACTTTCTCCTCTATCAATTTCAGTGTCTCTGGTTTTATGTGGAGGTCTTTGATCTACTTAAGCTTGTGCCACAAACACAATTTATCTATTCTGTTATTCATGGGTCAAAATAGTTATATTAATATACTCAGTTTCCCTGCTCATGACATTTAGTTTGTTTGGTAATTTTTACATTAGATTTGAGTAGGTATGACAAGATTTATCATTGTAGTTTTATTGTGTAGGTTCCCAATGCTGAAAGATTTTAATCACCTTTCAGATAGTTTACTTTGTCCTTCCCATGGCCTTGCCCCCATGTTTCTTTTTATTTATTTTTCTGTCATTCAATACATCCCACCACAGCCTTATCTCCCTTTACTCCTCCCAGCTCCCATTTCTACCTCCTCCATTTTTCATTCCTTTTCAGAAAAGAGCAGTCTTTTCACTAATATCAGCCAAGCACGGCATAGCATGATATAGTAAGACTAGACATAAACCTTCACATGAAGGCTGGGCAAGGAAACCTGGTAGGAAGCAAAGGATCTGACGAACAGGCATAAGATTCAGAGACTTTGCCATTCATATTGTTAAGAGTCCTCCAAAACCTAAAGCTAAACAAACATAGCATGAATTCAGAAGGCCAAGTGCAGAGCTATGTAGGCAGCTATGTTGCTGCTTCAGTCTCTCTGGGCCCCTGTGAGCCCTCATTAGTTGATTCTGTGGGCTGTATTCTCCTGGTTTTCTTGACCCCCTAAGGCTCCTAATATCCTTCCTCCCCTTCTTCCAAAGAGTCCCTTAAGCTCTGCCTAAAATTTGCCTGTTGATCTCTGCTTCTCCTCCCAGCAGCTGACAGAGGAAACTTCTCTGAGAAGTTGCATAGACACTGACCTATGAGTATAGCAGAGTATCATTAGGAATCGTTTTATTGACTTTTTTTTGTGTGTGTGTGTGTGAGTTGTGTTTGGTTTTTCTCTAGGTCAGCCCTTTCTATGAAACGCTTTTTCAAATCTCTAATGAGTTTTCCTTCAGTTGATCTGTTGTTTTCTTACTGATTTAAGAATCTCTTTTAATATTCTGAGTATAAGTCCCATGTTAGACATGTGATGCTATAGATTGTAATACAAGTAATCAGTTATTTTTTAATATCTCATTGGTTTTTCTTACATTTATATATGCAATCTATCTGGAGGTGACTTTTGTATATGATATGAAATTACTTAAATAATGAGCTAACTCTAGAATTCAGCAAATATGTGGTAGAAGTAAGCTTTGTCTTAGTAGCCTTACACATTTCCATGTTGTCACTGAAGACCTTGATTGCAGTTCAGACTTGGTTTTCTTTGAGGAGCTCTCTGCTTGGACTAAGACTCATAGTCAAACGTATCCAGAATTGGAAAGTATCCTCAAAGGGGCTGGCAATTATAAATTCCCCTCAGAAAATTTGCTTCCTCTTTAGAATTTTGTATCATCACATTCTTAATACTTTTTAATTTTAGTGCCTCAGATTGTGTATGTAATTTATCGTGTTTTTTAATTTGTTTAATTGAATTATTAGACTTGTTTGACTTATTATATAAGAGGTAGAATACAATTTAATTGTGGGATTATTGAATTGTATAAAATATATAGAATTTTGTATGATATACTTAACACATTAATATTTATAACATACAACATTTCATACAACAATGCATGCTATATTATGTAACATGATTATGTAATATACTCAGTTATATAACATAGAACATTTTGATGAGTTGTGGAATATAAGTATGATGGTAATCCCATAAATTTGTAATGTAGCTAAACAATCTGTAACTAGTTTACTTGTTTTTATTGTCATGTTTGTAGACATAAAATATGTACAATTGTATTACAGTTGCCTACTGAATTCTCTATAGTAATGCACTGCAAAGGTCAATTGTATAAGAAATATACACTATAAAATAAAGCATTGGCATTAATTTTTTGCATCTATGTTTGTGTGGGTTGATTCTAAATGTTAACACAAAGCATAAATCACTCGACAATGCATTCTTTAGAATAATCCAGTCATTACGTGACAGTGATTTATGACTATAACTTGCTGTGGTTCATAATCTGTTTACAATTTTAAATATTACAATAAGTATACCTATGGAAATATTCATATTCTTTCACTTAAATTTATGGTTTGATCATAGACACATGTTTTTCTATAATAAAATATTTTATCTATTTTATTCATTTTTTATTTTCTATAACTTCTTGAATGTACTGTATCCTTGATTTTTTTCAGTTTTTATTAGGTATCTACTTCATTTACATTCCAAATGCTATCCCCAAAGTCCCCTATACCCTCCCCCTCTCCTGCTCCTCTATCTACTCATTCCCCCTTCTTGACCCTGGCGTTCCCCTGTACTGGGACATATAAAGTTTGCAAGATCAAGGGGCCTCTCTTCCCAATGATGGCTGACTAGGCCATCTTCTGCTACATATGCAGCTAGAGACACAAGCTCTGGGGGGGGTACTGGTTTGTTCATGTTATTGTTCCACCTACAGGGTTGCAGACCCTTTCAGCTCCTTGGGTACTTTCTCTAGCTCCTCTATATGGGGCCCTGTGTTCCATCTGATAGCTGACTGTGAGCATCCACTTCTGTGTTTGCCAGGCACTGGCATAGCCTCACAAGAGACAGCTATATAAGGGTCATCCTTGATTATTATATATCTAATTTGAGTCTTTCGGGAAGGCTTGTTTTTATTACTATTGTAATGTTCATGTTTTAACAATCTCTAGCAAGCCCTCCTTATGCATCCCTTTGCTTGATTGTTTAGATACAACTCCCACTTTGTGGTTTATGCAGGCTAAAATTAGCTCTAGAAACTACCTTAGTAACATTTATATCCATTACTCTTAAGTGTCTACCAACATATTGTAATCTCATGCCCTAAGAAAGTACACCTATGTCAAATAATTGTTACATATCCAGGCTTACATTCCATCCTAATAATTAACCATTCTTAAAAATTCTATCTCTAAGTATACATGCTAACTAGCTCTTGTTGCTTGGAGGAACACAGAACTTCTTGCTTATCTATCAAACTTACCAGAGCCTAGTATACCCTCTAAACTTATTTACATAAGTTTTGTCCAGACAAAAGTACAAACTGATGTTGATGTGTTAGTTTTCAGGGGAGCAGTCTATACTAAGTCCTAAAAAGTGCTAAGATTTTACACGTCTGTGTCTAGGGTTTGGTAAGCTAAAAGAGCAATCACCCTATTAGAGGGATGATTGCCCCTGACTAGCATCATGACTTAGTTTTACACAGTAGTGACAGAGAAGAAAACTTGTGTAGAACCAAGATGATCACTTTTCAGCACTCTCTTGGGCATTTGTCACTGTATCTTGGATATGTGCAGCATGCCGTGCAGTAGACAGGGGTGATTAGAAGGGGATCCTGGGCTGTGAGAATGAAAGTGTGGGTATTAGCACCAAATAATGTTGTATAATATACTTAATTATGAAGGAATTTATAATGATTCCTGAAGAAATGAATGGATAATAGTTACGGTCTCAAGACTAGCTGTAGTAGTAGTGGTAGTGGAGGTGTGTGTTTATTTTGTCAACTGACCTTTATTTTCAAAGGTTTTGCTCAGGAAATCCATAGGGAGAGTAGAGAAACTGCTTCCCACACCTATAGAGAAATTGATCTGGTAAAACCCAATTGAATTCTGACAGTCATGGAAACGTTTGTATATTCTGCTATGTATATTTTGAATCACTTTCTCAACTCCTGCATTCTGTACCCATCAGAAGAGATCCCTGCAGTTCATATTTTTGCATATATCTCCAGAATGTGAACATTTATGTTATATGGTTTTATTATAGAGAGATTGTAATGAAGAGGTAGAGACAGAGGTAGAGGCAGTTGATTTAGTAGATGAATTGACTTATATACTTATGGAGGCTAAGAAAGCTTAAACAAGCTTCTGTAAATTTCAGAGGGATCCCAGAAAACTGTTAAGTTTAAGACTGAGAACTTCAGAAATAGAAAGTTGATATTGGACCTCTTTATCTAAGGCTCAAAGCCTAGGGACATTCAGGAAGTCACTAGCATAAGAACCAGAGCCTACATGAACATGGAGTTCTAAATCCAAGAGAGGAGATGAAGGCTACCTTTGCTCCAAGAAGGAGAGCATCCACTTTTCCTCTGCTATTTGTTCTACCTAGACCCTCCACTTGGATGGGGTCTTTCCATACTAAGGGCAAAGTAGTCCTCATCAGTCCACAGACATATCCTTCTGGAAATACTCTCAAAGATTCACCGAGGAACAATGATTTCCCAGTTCTTGGCTTATATTTCTTAATCCAGTTATGTGACCTAAAATTAACTACCCTGCTGTCCACTGGCAGAACTCAAGCAGTGTTCAAGTTCTAGTTCCCCTCTTAGACTTTTGCTTTGGTTTGCTCCTCCTACCCATACTGCCCCTTTCTCTGTTTCATAGATTTAAAGCAGTTTCCTACCGACTCATGTTTTTTCTTTATCCATTACTGTTGTCTCAGTAAATTTCTTGCGTAACTAATTCCATCTTGCTGTGTACATCTGAGCTTTGAAGTAACATAATTGAATAGATTGTCTGTAAATGCTCATGAATATATGTTTAATGTTTGACATAGAGGACACACGATTTTATTTGTTTCTTCAAGTCTTGATAGAACTGTAAAACCACCTAAGCATTTTTAGGATTCAGTATCTTCATTTTGAGCTGAGGGAGGGCACATCTTGGTTGCTTTTTAATCCTGGTATCTTTGAAAAGAGCACATCATGCTAAGGTAAACACAAACTTGGATGATTCTAGTAATTTATTTTCTTTGCTTTAACAGCGTGACCTGTGGCAGGATGATGCATCTCTTTAGCTTGAGCTATAAGATACAAATTATACTAATTATATGGGTTTTCAATGTTCCCTGATAAAATATGGTGACCCATTGGGTTCTGTATTTAGTAGCTATTGCAACTGCTCCACGAACCACACTCCTCATATGAGCATTTATAACTCCTGCTGTTGACCGTCTTGTGTTTTGTTGTGTTGGTATTTGAGCACTTTGAGAAAAGGAGAATACTTTGAGTTCCCAAACTCTCCTGACAGTCATCATCCTTTTTAGCGCGTTTCTGGCGCTGTTTCAAATAAATACAAAAACACAGGCCCTAGATTCTGCTGTATGGCCCCAGCCAGCCAGGTATGACAAATAGGACATTATGGGGTACCTGAGACCAAGACTTGGCTTGTATGCAGTTTTATGTAGTTTTCCAGAGAGACATGATGCCTTTCAAAGAATTCTTCCCTCAAATTCAGGCTTCAGAATAAAGTGGGAGAGAAGGGATGACAGAGGAGGAAAAGCTGACATTTAGAAAGTGAGTCACTGCTAGGTGTTTCATGTGAAGTATGTGTTATCTAACTTCAACATATGCCTTGCAGATTGGAATTATTTCAGTTTACTGGTATGAATAGATGTTAGAGTGCTAGTGCATCTACAGCCAGGTGTGTGCGAGTTCCTACACTCAACACAAGTGTATGATTCCTTGAGATTCGGGTTAGCACAAGAGAGAATTAGAGAAGACTAGAAACTAGTTTAAAATGAAACATTGAAGTTATGGCTTAAGGAAGCAGTGAGGTGGCTCAGTCGGGAAAATGGCTTTCCTCCAAGCCTGATAGCCTGAGTTCGATCTCTGGGACCCATGTGTAGAGAGAACGAACTGGACTCCTTTAAGTTGTTCTGCAGCCTCCACATTTTAGTCACAGTGCTTACGTGTGTGCACACACACATACAGAGACACACTCTGTAAATTATAAGAACACACAAAATATTATTTTTACATTTTTATTAAGTAATTTACTTTTTTACACTCCATATTTTATTCCCCCCTCTTCCTGATCCACACTCCAACTGTTCCACATCCCATACCTCCTTCCCACCCAACTGTCTCCTTGTGAATGTCACCACCCCACCCCAACTGACCTATAAATTCCCTGGGGCCTCCAGTCTCTTGAGGATTAGGTGCATCATCTCTGATTGAACACAGACCCAGCAGTCTTCTACTGTATGTGTGTTAGGGACCTCATATCAACTGCTGTATGCTGCCTGGTTGGTGTTCTAGTATCTGGGCATCTTGGGGGATCCAGGTTAATTGAGACTGCTGGTCCTCCTATAGGATCGCCCATCTCCTCAGCTTCTTTCAGTCTTACATAATTTAACAAGAGGGGTCAACTGCTTCTGTCCATTGGTTGGGTGCAAATATCTGCGTCTGATTCTTTCAGATGCGTGTTGGGTCTTTCAGAGGGCAGTCATGATAGGTCCCTTTTTGTGAGCACTCCATAGCCTCAGTAATAGTGTCAGGTCTTGGGAACTCCCCTTGAGCTGGATCCCACTTTGGGCCTGTTGCTGGACCTTCTTTCCCTCAGGCCTTTCTCCATTTCCATCCCTGTAGTTCTTTCAGACAGGAATGTGTCAGAGGTTTGACTGCAGGATGGCAACCCCATCCCTCACTTGATGTCCTGTCTTCCGACTGGAGATGGGCTCTATAAGTTCCCTCTCCCCACTGTAGGGCATTTCATCTAAGGTTCTTCCCTTTGAGTCCTGAGAGTCTTTCACCTCCCAGGTCTCTGGTGCATTCTGAAGGGTTTCGCTTACCTCCTATCTCCCGAGGTTGACTGTTTCCATCCTTTTTGCTGGCCCTCATGGCTTCAGTCCTTTTCCCTCACCCAATACTAGATCAGGTTCCCCTCTCCCACAAGTCCCCCTGCCCTGTCCACTTTTCCTTCCTCCCCACTTGTGAAGAAAGCTATGACAAAATATCTTTTTAAAAAAAGAAAAGGTGGCTTAGGTTAGTGGTTGTAGTAGTTAAGAAAAGGGAGATATGAGCTCAGGGGGTTCTGGTTAGTTCATATTGTTGTTCCACCTACAGGGTTGCAGCCCCCTTCAGCTCCTTGGGTACTTTCTCTAGCTCCTCCATTGGGGGCCCTGTGCTCTGAGCTCCTGTCTCTAGCTGCATATGTAACAGAAGTTGGCCTAATCAGCCATCACTGGGAAGAGAGGCCCCTTGGTCTTGCAAACTTTATATGACCCAGCACAGGGGAAGGTCAGGGTCAAGAAGTGGTAGTGGGTGGGTAGGGGAACAGGGGCGGGGGGAGGGTATGGGGGAACTTTCAGGATAGCATTTGAAATGTAAATAAAGAAAATGATAAAAAATAAAATAAAATAAAAAAAGAAAAGGGAGATAAATAGTTAATGAAATGATATGATGGATTTGCACCCAACCAATGGAAGTGATGTTTTATGAGCCTTGGTTTAAGGAGTTAATGTATAGGAGTAATTTTTCTCCATACAAACAACAACAAACTCACCAGGGTCTTCTCTGTAAGCACAGGGACCAAGGTTATGATGGGCAGGAGGCATATGAATTGAGGCTACGCTTAACTATAACAGAAACCAAAATAATGTCTGATCAAGAAAGTTACAGTTTCTTTTACTCAAACATTAAAAAAGTGTGATTCTTTGTTTGTTTGTTTTGACCATCACCTATGATGTTATCAGAGATCCATCTTCCACTTTTATGTACTATCATACGCTGTTCTTGGGAATATTCTCAGGAACTCTTACATCAGCTCTACACATTCTGTTCCAATTTAAAAGCAACAAGGAGGAAAATAAGGAACATATCTTTCAGCAGAATCAACTGCTTTAAAGAGATTTTATCTAGAAAATGAATCTAGTAGCAATCTCTTATGTTTGATTAGCTACTGTTATCTGGTAAGCTGAGTTATTTCACATTTCTGTTGGGCACAGTGTTTCTTTCAACAGATTCAGGACTTTTTTTTT
>NC_034595.1:61385129-61391302 GCF_900095145.1 Mus pahari
GAGTTCTCTGGTGGACTTTTTAGGGTCACTTATGTATACCATCATATCATCTGCAAATAATGACAATTTGACTTCTTCCTTACCAATTTGTATNCCCTTGATCTCCTTTTGTTGTCGGATTGCTCTGGATTTAGGACTTTGTTAGCCAAAGAATAATAGAAAGTTCCTGGATAAGTTATCCCTAATGCAGCAAAAGACTCATCTGCTTTTCCAATGATATTTCCCTTAGCCTTTTTATGATTATTACTAAGTCATATTTTAAGCACTTATGATGTGCTATGAACTCTGTGTTTCTTTCAAAGATTTTAACTTGGTATCAGAACCACACAAAATGATGTTTCTTTGTTTGGGAGAAGGAACATTTGATGTATATTACTTAGTGTTAAAAGTTGTTAGTGATGATGACAAAGATAATGTTAATTAAATACATCACATGTTTACTGAGTACTTCTGATATAGTTGTTGCTGGGCTGAGCACTTTTAAGTTCCTATACAATCCTATTGCAGCATCACACTTATGTTGGTAATTATCAAAGCCACATGAAGTGTAAGATTTCTCTGCCATTGTGTCCTAGTGTAGGCCATGAACAATCCACAGGGACAATTTAAAAGTGACAGCCTTAGTCTTCATCCTTGAGTAATTAACAGTACAGTCAGTTGATCTATGTAGAATATAAATCATATAAAAAGCTGCACTATTACTTCACAGTGCTATATTTTAGGTTTGTCAGGTTTCAATGTGACCATAGAATTTAACAGGCATGATCAAGGAATATGAATTTATGGTCTTGGTCCTTGGAACAAACTTAGTAGCAGAGCCACTCAGGTAAAGGGTCATTATAAGAAGGAAAATGAAGGGGAAGTAGGTCTGGAGTAGGGACTGGGAGGAACTGGGAGTAGTGACAGGAGGGGTAAACTGTGGTCAGGATGCATTGTAAGAAAGAAGACTCTATTTCAATAAAAGGGAGCATTGTACATGGGGACTTTGATTCTGTGATCATTCAAGCCTTAACTTGCTACACTCAGTGAGTGAACAGGTAAGAGAACAACTAAAAGAGGAGGCAAATTATTGGGGAAAACAGTCTCCTGGAACATGGAGGATGCAGATGATATTTAAAGACTGTTGAGCTTAGACCCTGCTTGCTGAAACTGGTTCTAGAACTAAGGGATCTTGATATTTGCAAAAGTTGCTTTGCAATGGAAGTGTTTATATTTTCTTTCATGTAAGTTATTTGAAATTGCAATGCAATGAGTATAAAAGAGGCAAACATGGGAGATAAAAGGAAGTGTTTATTATATCATCATAATCATCATCATTATTAATTATTCCACTTCTGACAAGATTGAACCACTGTGAAGCTGTGTCCAACATAGGCATGGCTCTTTAGGCAACTAAGGGGGCAAAAAGGGGCTGAGAAAGAGGATACATTTGTTTTACTCACTCCATGTGACCTCTCTTCTTAAATTAAGTTTCAGTATCACTCAAGAATTAACCAGTAGCAAGTCATTAAATTGATGCATCAACAACTACTCCTATTATACAGAGAATATGTTTGATAATTTCCCACCAATCTGTAACAACTGACTTGGAAGTGCTGCAGAGCAGTAAGCTTCTAAAATCATGTGATTCCACTTGAAGTGGGTCAGGATGACAAAGGAAATTTTATTATGGAAATAAGAGGAGTGTATTCAAAGTAAAGAGAAAAGCAGGGGCACAGAAGTGAAACAAAATTTTATTTTTTGCTGAAGGTAATTATAGTAACGGTGGCAATTGCTTCCATTGAATGTTATTTTCTGTGGTTATGCTACTATAATTTCTAAGACAAAAACCCTATAAGATAAGTGTTATTAACCCTTTCACAAACTAGGAAAGTAAACAAAAATTATGAAATATTTTTAATAATCATTTTATTCATTTACATTTCAAATGATATCTCCCTTCTTGGTTACCCCTCCACAAACTCCCCATCCCATTCTCCTATCCCCCTCCAATTTGCCTCTATGATAGCGCCCCTCCACCCCTCACCGTCTCCCACCTTATCACTCTAACATTCCCCTATGCTGGGGCATCAAGCCTCTACAGGACCAAGGGCTCCTCTCCCACTTATGTCAAATAAGGCCATCTTCTGCTACATGTGCAACTAGAGCTATGGATCCCTTCGTGTATATTCTTTGGTTGGTGGTTTAGTACCTGGGAACTCTGGGTGGTCTAGATAGTTGATATTGTTCTTCCTGTGGGGTTGCAATCCCATACAGCTCTTTCAGTCCTTCCCCTAACTCTTCTGTTGGGATCCCTGGGCTCATTCTGATGGTTGGCTGTGAGTATCTGTGTCTGTATTGGTCAGGTGCTGGTAGAACCTCTCAGGGAACAGCCTGCCAGACTACTGTCAGCAAGTGCTTCTTGGCACCAGCAATAGTGTGGAGGGTTGGTGTTTGCAGTTGGGATGGATTCCTAGGTGGGGCAGTCTCTGGATGGCCTTTCCTGCAGTCTCTGTTCCATTTTTCTTTTTGTCCCTGAAATATTTTCATAGATAATAAATTATAGCCAAAGTCTTTTTAGTCAGTGATTGTATTTTTTGTTATGCACAATTATTTTGGTTATATTGTAGACTAGTATGTCACCTGTACTTGAAGAACACATAACCACTAAAATAGAGACAATTAAAATTATTATATCACCCAAAGGAGTGAAACTTGACATTTCCATAGCAAGCAAAACACAGGTAAAACACATCTTGTCAGTTCAATGGACTTGGATCCAGCAATCCTTCTTTCAGATTTACTATTAGTATTTCATAATACTATTTTTTTTGGAAATGAGATGAAAATGTGACAGATGATAAAAAGAATAAGAGAAGTGAAGGAAACAGTAGCATGCCGTTTATCAGCTTTCAAGTCTGTTCTCTTGTTAATCTAGTGCTCTTGGAGTTAAGTTATAAAAGGAATGAACAGTTAGAAAAGGTACAGACCATATGTTACATACCAGTGGTGTGCATCACACCTGTATGCTGTTACTGGCATTGGGGGGATAGAAAATGCCTCTAGAAACATAGGGGCTTCTTATGAGATATCAGCAGGAAACTGTAACTGATGAAATGGTAGATTCTCCAAGGTCCCGGCTGGTTTGGGGATGAGAGACTTGTTAGATAGTCAGGGCAGGTAGAGATGTGAATGAAATTGGATAAATATGTCTTAGGTTCATGTAAAAGTATGAGTTAAGTTATAAAATTGGGGACTATCCATATGTGCTGATGGTATTTCAAACATGTCAATGATTTGAGACATTTCCAGGGGGGGGTGCTTTTATCTCAAAAGGGGAAAGTTATAGTGACTGAACCTAGAAGGGGAATATTTAGTAATCAAGGCTGTGGGGAGAATCTTCCTTTTGAAAAGGATCAACAAGTGAAGGATCAGGAAATCCAGAATGAATATAGAGTATAGCTAGCCAGATAAGGAAACCATTTTAAAATGACAGGGGTTGTCTGTCAAAATGCTACTGTTAGGTTAAGTTTCAGGAGGGTTATTGGCTTTAGATTTCAGAATGTGAAGGGCATTAAAGATGTTGGCAAAAAGCAGACTCAGTTCAATAGTGTGGTCAAAGACATGGCTTGATTAAGTTTTAAAGAAGTATTATGAATACTAAATAATACAATGAATCTGATGCATGTGGCTCTGTGCCTGGTATACACATATGTGTTATTCTATCCCTCCCTTCCATCCTTCTTACCTCTATCAAGCACAGGACAAAGGCATACAAATAGACAGTGGTAATATATATATATATATATATATATATATATATATATATATTAGGGCATAAAGAGAATAGAATATGAAAATTAAAGAGTAGGCTGTACCTGATTGATTGAGTACCTAACAAAAATTGAGGGCTTTTATTTTGTATTCAGCAGAGATTCATTGAAGATTTGTGATCAAGAAATTGTTCTGATAAAAACTGTCATGTTTTCTTGTAATCTTTGTGCACATAGGCAACTATGAAGAGATTTATTGATTAAAATGATTTGTGTCCAAATGATTTAATAATTTATGAAAGCATTCTGCTTATTTTGGAAGGAGATGAAAGAATCTCAGAGCCCTTTCATTATAAATTGTGTTAATAGTAAGAATTCATTTCACCTCCTTTACTCTTTCTCAGTGTATTCACCTTGGTGCTTTATAAAATTAAATACAGATCTTTGTATGAGAAAATTATCTGGAAGCATTCTAACATCAAGCCACAACTACAAACTGTCAGGCCATATCTGGCAGCTGTCTCATTTTTTCATGTCTACATAATACTTTAAAATCAGATACTATAGCATTCAATAATTCAGAACATTTTATCTACTTCATGTGGGGAAAATTTTGGATGTGTGCATTTAGGAGGTTTTTCTCCAGAGAACTATCCCTCACTATTTTGTCTTTTGCATATCTGTCAGACTGAAGCGTAGTCCACTTCTTCTACTTGGGTTTTCTGGCTTAGCATACCTACAGGTAACATGACATTATTCTCAATCTCTCAGGAGATTTATACTGCAGCTTTTGCATTTGAAAGAAAGAAAGGGAGGAAAGAAGGAAGGGAGGGAGGAAGGGAGGAAGAGAGGAAGGAAGAATAAAAGAAAGGAAGGAAGGAAGGAAGGAAGGAAGGAAGGAAGGAAGGAAGAAAGAAAGAAAGAAAGAAAAGAAAGAAAGAAAGAAAAGAAAGCAAAAATAAAGAGAAAAATATATCAAAGCTTTTATGTAGGTTTATTGTTTACTGGAAGCAGGAAGAGCAACTGAGTGGGAGACAGCTACCTCACACTTCCCTCAACTATACCATTGTTCTATTGATGTGTTGGCTTCTTCCAAGATAGCAACTTCTTTTTATTCTAATTTTCTTATATCAAAAGCAATCATTAAATATAATCTATTTATTTATCCTACAATTATTCTCTCAGGTTCTGTTTTTGTTTGGTCGGGTCCCAATAGAGGTGCTAACATGAAGCAGATGTGCTTTCTATAGTGAGGAAACTTGAATACTAGACACAGAAACCACAAGTACATTATCTAAAATAAGCAATAAGGTAGAAGTAAAAGATTAGAGTATAATGGCACAGGTGTACTGTGTGATAATTCTTCCAGGAAAATTTAAGACTAAACTAAACTAAACTAAACCTTTGCCATTAACCACAACATTATCTATCTATCTATCTATCTATCTATCTATCTATCTATCTATCTATCTATCTATCCCTCTCTCATCTATCTGCTCCCTTCCATTCTCCCCCTCACAGAGTCTGTCCCTCATTCCCCTTACCTTCTCCTCTGAGAGGGTAGGGCCTCACCTGAGTATCTCCCCTACTCTGGCAAGTCTCTGTCAGATTAGGTGCATCCTCTCCCAGTCAGGCCAGACAAAGCAGCCCTGTTGGGGAGTTAATATCACAGTCCAGCTACATACAGCTTTAGGGAGAGCTTCTTCTCCAGTTGTTGTAGGACTCACATGGAGTCTGAGCTGCAGTTTTGTTGCATGTGTGTGGGGAGCTCATCTCATCCTGTTTATGTTCTTTAGTTGTTAACTCAGTCTCTGATAGCTCCCAAGTGTCCAGGTTAGTTGACTTGGTTGGTCTTCCTGTGGGGTTCCCATCTTCTTCAGGGTCTTAAATCCTTCCCCCAACTCTTTTGTAAGGGTTCCTGAGCAATATTTGGCTGTGAGTATCTGTGTCTGTTTCCATCAGCTACTGCTAGATAAAGCCTCTCAGAGGATAGAAATGCTGTGCTCATGTTTGCAAGCATACCAGAGTATCATTAATAATGTCAAGGATTAGAACAGAAACCCAGCTTCAACAATAAAAATAATAGGAAGCAATTACTTTTCTTTAAATTCTCTTAACATCAATGGGCTCAATTCCCCATTAAAAAGGCATAGACTAATAGACTGGCTACACAAACAGAACCCAACATTTTGCTGCTAGCAGGAAACCAACCTCAGGGAAATAGACAGACACTACCTCAGGGTGAAAGGCTGGAAAACAATTTTCCAAGCAAATGGTCCGAAGAAACAAGCTGGAGTAGCCATTCTAATATTGAATAANCTCGACTTCCAACCCAAAGTTATCAAAACAGACAAGGAGGGGCACTTCATACTCATCGAAGGTAAAATTTTCAAGAGGAACTCTCAATTCTGAGTATCTATG
>NC_034595.1:61391812-61393245 GCF_900095145.1 Mus pahari
TCTGATGCATCCTATCAGATCACCAAAGACTAAGGCTTATCTTCAATAACAGCATAAATAATAAAAAGACAACACTCACGTGGAAACTCAACAACACTCTACTCAATGATTACTTGGTCTAGGATGAAATAAAGAATGAAATTAAAGACTTTTTAATTAGAGTTTAATGAAAATGAAGCCACAACATACCCAAACTTATGGAACACAATGAACGCAGTCCTAAGAGGAAAAATCATAGCCCCGAGTGCCTCCAAAAAGAAACTAGAGAGAACATATACTAGCAGCCTGAAAGCACACATAGAAGCCCTAGAAGTAAAGGTAGCAAAGTCACCCAAGAGGAGTAGATGGCAGGAAATAATCAAACTCAGGGCTGAAATCAACCAAGTGGAAACAAAAAACTATTCAAAGAATCAACCAAACCAGGAGCAGGCTCTTTGAGAAAATAAACAAGATATATTAAACCCTTAGCCAGACTAACTAGAGGGCACAGGGACAGTATTCTAATTAACAAAATCAGAAATGAAAAATGAGACATAATAATGGATTCTGAGGAAATCCAAAACATCTTCAGATCCTACAACAAAAGGCTATACTCAACCTAGATGAAATGGACAACTTCCTAGACAGCTACTAGGTACCAAAGTTAAATCAGGATGAGATTAACAATCTAAACAGTCCCATTTCTGTTAAAGCAATAGAAACAGTCATCAATAGTCTCCCAACCAAAAGAAGCCCTGGAGCAGATGGGTTTAGTGCAGAGTTATATCAGACCTTCAAAGAATACTCAATTCCAACTCTCCTCAAAGTATTCCACAAAATAGAAACAGAAGGTACTCTACCCAATTCATTCTATGAAACCACAATTACTCTGATACCTAAACCACACAAAGATCCAAGAAAGAAAGAGAACTTCAGACTAATTTCCCTTATGAATATCAATGCAAAAATACTCAATAAATTCCTCACAAACCGAATCCAAGAACACATCAAAACGATCATCCATCATGACCAAGGCTTCATCCCAGTGATGCACGGATGGTTTAATATACGGAAATCTATCAANGTNATCTACTATATAAACAAACTCAAAGACAAAAACCACATGATCATCTTGTTAGATGCTGAGAAAGCATTTGACAAAATCCAACACCCCTTCATAATAAAAGTCTTGGAAAGATCAGGAATTCAAAGCCCATATCTAAACATATTAAAGCAATCCACTGCAAACCAGTAGTCAAGATCAAAGTAAATGGAGAGAAACTCAAAACAATCCCACTAAAATCAGGGACTAGAAAAGGCTGCCCACTTTCTCCCTACCTGTTCAATATAGTACTTGAAGTCCTAGCCAGAACAATTAGACAACAAAAAGAGATCAAGGGGATACAAATTGGAAAACAAGAAGTCAAAATATAAGTATTTGCAGATGATATGAT
>NC_034595.1:61394293-61398855 GCF_900095145.1 Mus pahari
CCAGCAATACCTCTCCTGGGCATGTACCCAGAAGATCTTCCAACTGGTAATAAGGACAAATGCTCCACTATGTTCATAGCAGCCTTATTTATAATAGCTAGAAGCTGGAAAGAACCCAGATGTCCCTCAATAGAGGAATGGATACAGAAACTGTGGTACATTTACACAATGGATTACTACTCAGCTATTAGAAGCAATGAATTTATGAAATTCTTGGGCAAATGGATGTATCTGGAGGATATCATCCTTAATGAGGTAACCAAATCACAAAAGAAGTCACTAGACATGCACTCACTGATAAGTGGATATTAGTCCAGAAAGTTAGAATACCCAAGATACAATTTTGCAAAACACAAGAAAACCAAGAAGAAGGAAGACCAACATGTGGATACTTCATTCCTCCTTAGAATAGGGAACAAAATACCCATGAAAGAATTTACAGAGATCAAGTTTGGAACTAAGATGAAAGGATGGACTATCCAGAGACTACCCCACCCAGGGATCCAGCCCATCATCAACCACCAAACCTGAACACTGTTGCACATGCCAGCACGATTTTGCTGAAGGGACCCTGATATAGAGGTCTCTTGTGGGGCTATGGCAGTGCCTGGCAAATACAGAAGTGGAAAATCACAGTCAGCTATTGGATGGAACACAGGACCCCCAATGAATGAGCTAGAGAAAGTACCCAAGGAGCTGAAGGGGTCTGCAACCTTATAGGTAGAACAACAATATGAACTAACCAGTACCCCCAGAGCTCGTGTCTCTAGCTGCATATGTAGCACAAGATTGACTAGTAGGCCACCTTTGGGAAGAAAAGCCCGTTGGTCTTGCAAACTTTATGTGACCCAGTGCAGGGGAATGCCAGGGTCAAGAAGTGGGAGTGGGTGTGTAGGGGAGCAGGGGCCAGGGGAGGGTATAGGGAACTTTCGGTATAGCGTTTGAAATGTAAATAAAGAAAATATCTAATAAATACAAAAATAATAAAATATAAAAGTAAAAAATAAAAAAATAATGTGAAGTATTGGTGCATGCCCATTGGATGGGTTTCAAGCTGGGCTGGTTATTTACATATTTGTGAAACTGAAAATTGGTATAACTACCTTTTTGACACCTCTCCTAACTACTTTATTTTTGGACATTCATTGTAAATGTCCAATCAGAAAAGCAATCATACAAGTGATTTTTGACTTTGTAGATGATACAGTTTTTCAGGTCTAGAAATACAGTTTTTTTAAAATTGTTGTTGTTTCGTTTTTTGTTTTGTTTTGTTTTGTTTTGTTGTTCTCCAAAATTGCCTAAGGTAAATGTTCCATTTGCACTATTTGTCATAACCAAGTGGCATAAGGTTTGTTATTGTGTTGAATTTATTACATAGAATGATATTAATGTAAAGAATAAATGAACTGCAATTACACGTAAAAACATAGGGTAAATCTCACAGCAGTAAAGTGAAAGGTGATAAAATTCTATACTACACCATCTCATTTGTGTAAAGTTAAGGGCAGACAAAACCTGTATGTACTACTAAAAGTCTGGATAGAAATTAATTTTGGCAAATGAATGTTAAATGGAAAAATCATTTCAAAGTGACTGTTATGCTCTGCATCTTAGTAATGGGGGCTATATTTGCAGGTTACTGGACTTCTGAAAATATTAAGATATTGCTTTTTAATTGTATAATGTTTTATTTTATGCAATATTTTGATATATGTTTTTACCAATATGAGTAAGAAATATGTAGATCATGGTATAGAACTGTTTAATAATTGAAAAAAGAGTCACCTGTAGTGAGCAAGCCTCTAAAATATATGCTAGTGTTTTCTATTTCTCAATTTTTTTACATCTTTATTCTCAACAAACACATACCTTCATAGCATGCATTTTCCTCTTTTAAGGAGTAAATATAGTGAAAGTAATAAGAGATAGAAAATTAAATCATTACATATGGTAATAACAGCAAACAACAATAACATCTTGGCTTGCCTTTGTACAATAACTATGCTTTCAAAAGTCTGTGTCTCCTATTTTGTTCCATTGAGGTACCCATCTGCTTTGTTCCATTACCACACTGCTTTTATTATTGTTTATCTGTTATATAGCTCGAAATCTGGTGTGGAAATCTTCTAGCATTGTTCTTTTTGCTCAGAACTACGTTGGCAATTGATGTCTTGTCTTTCTCTGAATTTCTTAGGGCAGTACATTGCTAACAAAAAATAAGAATCATTGGAAAATTGTATTCATAGAGCCTATAAGATATTTCTTTTGCTTTATTCATAGTACTTATAGCTATGGAAAAATGAGAGAAATGAAAAATGATTTGTATGTGTGTTCAAGTGTTAAGGATAAAAGTAAAGGTAAAAAATTTACAAAAAGTTAAATAGTGGCAGAACACATTTCAAACTCTGGTCCCTGGGTTTAAAACCTCTTGTTTTCTATAATATGGCAATAGCATTTTTTGTCATCTTTTAATTTATATTTTCTAAATTTATATTATCTTATCATTTTCTATATTTTCCTTTAACTTAATTTTAAGTTAACCATTATTTTACCTACTTATTTCACTCTCTATCTTTCTCTCTCTCTCTCTCTCTCTCTCTCTCTCTCTCTCTCTCTCTCTCTCTCTCTCTCTGTGTGTGTGTGTGTGTGCATGTTTTTGTGTTTAGTTGCAGGTGCATTTACTTAAGAGCAGTCCATCTTATATATAGGAACATCTCTTGTAAGAACCTTGGACTTGCCATTTAGGTTACACTGACTTTCCGTTGAGCCCTACAGATCCACCTGTTGTCTTCCTGGTGCTTGGAGTAAAATTGTATGCTGTCATATCTGGCTGGTTTTTGTTATCCACATTTTAAAATATTATTCTTATTATTTTACTTATTCATTTAACATCCCAGTTATTGCCCCCTGTCAGTCACCCCCTTCCAGTCCTTCCCCCATTCCTTTCCCCTTCTCTGAGCAGGTTGGGGACTCTAGGTATCCCTTACTCTGGCACATCAAGTCTCTGAAAGGCTAGGTTCTTCCTCTCCCACTGAGGCCAGACAAGACAGCCCAGCCAGAACATATTCCACATATAGGCAAGGGCTTTTGGGGTATCCCCCACTCCAGTTGTTTGGTACCCATGTGAAGACCAAGCTACATTGCTACATTCTTTCCATGTGCTTCCCCGGAACTGCTACATTCTTTCCAGTAGTGACAAGTGCCAACAGGCCCCAAAAACCTGGGCGCTGTCCCCGAGGCAAAAAGTTCAAGGAAACTCAGTCTCCTGGAATGGTCGCATTTTGTATAACGAATGCTCCAATATCCTTGCTTTAGTTGGGAAACAGATCCATGTGCTTTCCCTTAATACATAGCCATATCAGATTCTGGGTAGTCAGTCCTTGGGTCTAGGCAGCTAGTCACTGCCCTACATAGGAATTTATCACTCTAGGAAGAAGGAAGTTTGTGATCTAAAAAGGAACCAGGGTAGATACTTAGAACCATAGGTAGCTGAGTTACACCCATACTCTAGCATTACAATGGCCTAAGGGGAAGCTGGACTATAGGATCTTTGGCAAGGACATGAAGCCCTTACCCCCAGCTACTGACTTTGAACTGTCTTTAGGTGGGGCTGTTTTTGATCCCAGTTGTTAACGTTGTATGTTATCCCANTTGTTTCCTGCCAGCCCTTCCAGGTTTGCATTCCTCTGTTTTTGTGTACTTACTTCCCTATTTTCTTCTGTATAAATAGTCTGATGCTCAATTTGACAATTTGCATTCAGATACCACACTCTCTTGTGTCCCTGACTGTTTGTCACCCCACATTCGCCGAATCCTCGCTCACCTGCAACCAGAGACCCGTTCCCCACAGATCAGGGACCCCAGAAAAGTCTGTCTGTGGCACTGCATATCTACTACAAGTATGTGGGAAGGCCTAGGTCCAGCCTGTGTATGGTATATGTTCTTTGGTTGCTGGTCCAGTCTCTGAGAACCCCAAGGGTCCAGGTTTATTGACTCAGTTGGTCTTCCTGTGGAGTTCTTATATCTTTAGAGGCCAAAATCCTTCCTCCTATTCTTCCATAAGACTCTCCAATTTCAGTCCACTGTTTGTATGTGCATATAAGGCAATTGCTGGGTGGAGACTCTCAGAGGACAATCATGCTAGACTCCTGTCTGCAAGAATAACAGAATATCATTAATAGTGTCAGGGATTTGTTTTTGCCCATGAGATGGGTCTCAAGTTAGTCCAGTTATTAGTTAACTGTTCCCTCAGTCTCTGTTCCATCCCCTATCCCTGTATTTATTATAGACAGAATAAAATTTGGGTGGAAAGTTTTGTGGGTAGGTTGGTGTCCTTATCACTCCATTGGGGTTCCTGTTTGGCTACAGGAGGTGGCCTCTTCAAGTTCCATATTCCCAATGCTGTGATTCACAGCTAAGGACACCCCCCACTGATTCTTGGGAGCCTCCCTTATCCCAGGTCACTGGCTTTCACTACCTCTCCATCCCTGTCAGTTGCATATTTCTTCATTCTCGTGGACATCTGGGCATCCCTCCTGTCCCAGGTTTTTTTTTTTTTTTTT
>NC_034595.1:61399125-61420481 GCF_900095145.1 Mus pahari
GGTCCTTGGGTACTTTCTCTAGCTCCTCCATTGGGGACCCTGTGTTCCATCCAATAGCTGGCTGTGAGCATCCACTTCTGTGTTTGCCAGGCACTGATTTATTAATCATTTTATTTGTTTATTTCAAATGTTATTTCTGGTTTCCCCTTCACAAACCCCTTACTCCTCTCCCCTCCCATTTGCCTCTAAGAGGGTGCTTCCCCACCCATCCTCTCCTACCACACCTCTCTAGCATCTTTCTCTCCTAGATTTTTAAGTGGATGCTGGTGAACAACTCAGCTTTTCACTTTATTGAATGAGTTATTGTTCCAACCATATATATGCAAATTTTATCTCTTCTCATTTAATGCTTTTTTTTTCAAGAGCATACAATGATATATTAAAACTTTTTCTTATAACTGATAAACACAGGAAAGAAGCATCTTCACTTCCAGTAATTGGAAGCAGTCTATATTTTGCTTCACTAATATAACTAGCTGTTTTCTTCACATGCATAGTTATTTGGCTACATGAAAATTCTTTCCAACTTAAAGAATACTTCATGATGTATGACCACCGACAAGTTAAATTTTCCTAGCACCATTAAATATCGTGTGATTTCAAGGACAGCCTAAGCTATCTAACTATTTCCAAGCCCACTAGGGCTACGTAGTGAGATCCTACTCAGATTCCTTTCTTATGAAATAGTAGTGGTAAGGGTGGTGTGTAAGATAAAGTATTGGGAACACTGACTTCCTTGAGTCCTTATGATTATTATATATGATAGTGCACATAAATAGAATATATAACAAGGTTTTCAATAGTCATTTAAAAGTCATATGTAATATGATCATTTAGAAAGGACACAAGAGAATTATGTGTTTTGAGTTCTTATTCAGGCCACCATGTACATTTAGGGAAGAACAGAATAACTATTGATTTGGAGTCTGGTCAGGCCATTGCCAAACAGATATCAAAAAGTGTCTTGTAACATCCCCAATGTGAGATTTTTCTTTCTTTTTTTTTTTTTTTTTTTTTTTTTTGCTTGACTCCCTTGTGCTTCATAACATCTGTTTTGGTAGTACTACTGGTTGGGTATTCTAAGGCAATTTGCATAATTAAGCCTCTCCAAGTACCACAGCAGTCTAAGTGCTGCTTTGGCCCTGTATCAGTGCAGTCCCTCTCCCATGGAGGCTGAACCTTATCTAACAACCTCCCTAGGCTCTCTAGGTCTGCTTGGTGCAAATGATTCAGTGTTAAAGGCTTGTGATAGATGAGGAACTTCTGATACCAAGACTTCCTGCTTCAATTTTTATGGAAGTAAAACAAACAAAAAAATTAGAATAGAATGGGAATATCTATATTGGAAGAGCATCTAACTAAATTTCTTTGCCTAAGAAATGCAGTAGTGCATGAGATTAGTTGCACTTGCTCCAACTCCAGATCTTTATGGTGACTCCTTCCCTTTTTTAAATCCATCCATCAAATGCCTGCTATGGTTTTACAGACCCATCTAGTATCTCCTTTGAAGCTTTTTCCCCTTAGACTATGAGTCCCTGCAGAGGCAGGGCTATCTTTCTCATCTTTTTATCTGCTCAAGTAACTCTGAACCTGGCACATTAAAGGTATTTGTCAAATGAGTTAACCGAGATATCTTAAAAATATTTTAAGATAGCCTTGTTTCACCCATGTAGCTCAAATACAATGTCCACAGATTTCCAAAACAATAGTTCGAGAAAGTTGGTTAAATTTATGTTTTGTACTAGATCAGGTTCCTCTCTCCCCATCTACTTTCCCTCCCAATTTCTACCTTCCTCCCCACTTTTGATTGATTTCTTCTCTGGTATTAGGTGAGGGAAAAGGACTGAAGCCCTGAGGGCCTACAGAAATAATGTAAACAGGCAACCTCAGGAAATAGGAGGTTGGGAGGGACCCCCCAGAGTACAACAGAGACTTGGGAGTTGAGAGACTCCCAGGACTCACAGGGAGGGACCTTTGATGAAATGCCTGACAGTAGGGAGAGGGAACTTATAGAGCCCACCTCCAGCAGGAAGACAGGACATCAAGTTAGGGATGGGGTTGCCATCCTACAGTCATACCTCTGACCCATAATTCTTCCTGTCTGAAAGAATTACAGGGATGGAAATGGAGAGGGGCCTGAGGAAAAGAAGGTCCAGCAACAGGCCCAAAGTGGGATCCAGCTCAAGGGGAGTTCCCAAGACCTGACACTATTACTGAAACTATGGAGTGCTCACAAAAGGGACCTATCATGACTGCCCTCTGAAAGACCCAGCAAGCAGCTGAAAGAATCAGATGCAGATATTTGCATCCAAACAATTGACAGAGGCAGCTGACCCTGTTGTAGAATTAGGGAAGGCTGAAAGAATTTGAGGAGAGGGGCGATCCTATAGGAGGACCAGCAGTCTTAATTAATCTGGACATCTGAGATCTTTCAAACACTGGACCACCAAACAGACAGCATACATCCGCTGATATGAGACCCCCAGCACACATACAGTAGAGGACTTCCCGGTCTGTGTTCATTCAGGGATGATGCACCTAACCCTCAAGAGATTGGAGGCCCCAGGGAGTTTAGAGGTCAGGTAGGGTGGAGGGTAGGGGCATCTATGTGGAGATGAGGTGTGATGGGTAGGAGGTGTGGAATGTGGAGCAGTTGGAGGGTAGGATGGGAGGGGCAGGGAATCGAATATGGAGTATAAAAAGATGAATTACAAATAAGATTAAATTAAAAATATATTTTGTTCAAGAGACAATAAAAGCAATAAAACATCAAACTAAATTTTTGTTATAACTAGGAGTCTAGGTATAAACAATATTACCAAGGCTGAAGAAGTCCAAGCAAATGAAATCTGAATGTTAGCATATTATACATTGTGCTCTGCCTGTCAATAATAGATATGGGAGAGCCAGATGATTGTGAACTTAAGGAGATCATAATCCTGCTGTAGGCTACTGCTAGACTTAAAAATACCAGAGGTAGAATATAGTTAAGGTATGAAATAGGATATATTTGAAGGAGAGGAAGTGGTTACTAGAGCCAGATAAGACAGGAATGCTTCCTAGAAGAGGTGAGGCTCCAAGAAGACTTTAAACAATACATAGGAGACCAAAGGCAGAGTAGGACCAGTGAAGAAAAGGAGCAAGCAAAGGAGTTTGTTCATTTTGAGAAATTTGCGATAATCTAACTATTTGGAACAAAGGACTCCTTCAGGAAAGTCATCAATTTAACAAGAAAATACAATTATAAAGGAACACTGCTTGCTTGAATTTAGCAAGCTGAAGAATTTGTGTTATCCTAAACAGTAGCATTTGAGAGATTAGATAGTAGATTATTGCAGTATATCTGGATCTTGGACTTCATGTGGTTTGGAAGAAGGTATTCCATCCAGCTAATAGGGGTGTTTAAGGTCTTCAGCCTCTCTCCAGGACATAATCACTGCTAAGGACACATTGCTTAGCTGTTATTTAGGTCACCATTAATAGTTGTTTTAACTTTACTCTTTCTTAGGGCCATGGAGAAAATGCTCTTGAATTAAATTTTGAAATATGAGTAAGAGCTCAGGCTGAAGAATTTTGTCTTTAATAGGCAGGTATTTGGAGGGTAAGAGACTACACAATGAATTGGAAGGGCTAGAAACCATAGCATAGGCCAACACAGAGCTTTACCTACTGTAGTGCCAAGAGTGTAGAGAATTGGCTAGGTCTAGTTTAATATCAAATGCTTGGTGTCTTTGGATAAAAAAAAATGGCTAGGTCAGAATCTTGATTTATATACTTATAATCTTTGTAATCTTGGCTCTGTCATTTCACCTCCCTGAACAAACTTTATTTCCTGATATATAATTTAAAAATGCTTAATTAACAGAGATATTATAAGAATTAAATTATATATATATAAAATCAAACATTTGTTACCTTAAGCAGTGTGGGGAACAAAGATTGAGCAGCTTCGGGCCACATCCCTGTGACCACTGTTATCAAGCCCTGCAAAGAGGCTAAAAACTCACATAAACAGGATCCTGTAAATATAGATCAGAACATCCTCATTGACTGTCAAAAATAAGATTGGAGCAGCATTAAGGCACCAGGTGAAACACACCAGCACTTATCCACAGTGAAATCTATAAAGTGCTTTCGATTGCTCAGGGGATCTTTAGATATAGCATCATTTTCTCTATCTTATGGATGACTTGGCCACCTCTAACATGAATTTTTCATGATTACCCTGACCCAGCAGCTCTAGCCTGCCGAGAGAGTAATACAGTATTGATTTCGGAGTTAGGTTTCTGCCTTTTTCACCACAACAGTATTTTTGTAGCCTAGAAACCTCAATCCTCTATTACTCATTAGAGACCAGGGCAACTTTTCTTAGATCTGGAATTCAGAAGGAGAATCATTTTGCTGCTAGTGTCAAAGATAGTCTTTATAGTAGAATTTTAACTGATCTCAATAATGAGAGTAGCTGTTACTAAAAACTATTCTAATTGAACCAGCATCGATATGATTATCAAGAATGCCAGGAAGACAGTAGTCGCCTTTCCCTCAGTAATTAGAATGCTTTGCTAAGTATATAGGTATAGCTTTCTGAGTGAACTTACTAAAATATATCAGAGGCTAAATATGAACAAAAATAAATTCAACAGGCAAATCCTGCATCTGGTTGCATGTGTGTGTGTATGTGTGTGTATGTATGTGTGTGTCTAACTTTTGGAATAGATGTCTAGGTGGTTCTTATTTTCTTGGCCTCTGGTCATATAAGAGAAATGAAAGGAGGGCATGCTGTTGGTAGTTTTTATTTAAACTGCTTTTAAGAAATCAAAAAAATCCATATCTTACATCCTGTGAAAACTCATTCTTGGCATTTCCATGGTAACAAGACTTTTAAAAGGGAGTTAACTGAAATTTAGCTGCATATATTATTTCTTTGTGATTCATACTTCATGAAAATGCAAATGTCACACTAATACATGTTTTACCTTAACATTTTATGCTTCCATTTATTCGTAATTGATCTAATGTTTTCTTTAATTAAATTTTGTGCTTCCTTGAATGTTTTTTTCTCCTCCTTTCTCCACAGTGATTTTTTCCTGTGGTCCCATCAAACTATACATTTCTCTAGGTGACATGCAATTTAGGAAACTGTCACATGGGAGATCAATCATCCAAGTCTAAAAACTCAGCAGAAGGCTTCTGGAAAACTGTCCTGTCTCTAAATTCAGCTGTTCCCTTACTTTTGTGGAATATTAGTATCTCCTTCATTGCCCTTGGGCATACTTTCCCCACTTGGCATTTTCCATCAGATTCTG
Organism: Mus pahari; assembly: GCF_900095145.1. Lineage (NCBI taxonomy): Eukaryota > Metazoa > Chordata > Mammalia > Rodentia > Muridae > Mus > Mus pahari. The sequence goes on from NC_034595.1 coordinate 61,404,432, forward strand.
AGTCAGGGTACTGTAATGGAAAGAATGCTGCCAGTATGTTTTGGGATAAAGTATGGTCTCTACTACTGTCTAGCTTCATGACCTTGAGTAAATCATTCAAATTTTTGACCTTTTATCTATAACAGGTGATACAGAGGTAAAATAATATGTTTATCATAGCTCAAACAAAATAATGCTAATAATGTGACACAAAACCTTACACAAGATATATGCTTAATAAATTTGTCTTTAGGTCGGTTGTAATAATAATAGTAATTTAAAAATTAGGAGTTGGAGAAAATTTTATTCAGAGAGAAGACTGTGTGTATTTCAAATTGATAGCTTTCCAGACATGAAGAATTAAACTTTAAGGAATAAAATATTATTCCTGGAGAAAGGTGTCAGATTTGCCTCTTCTCTTTAAGAGGTAAGGGGGACGGGTAAGACTAAATAGTACAATGGAGGAGGGAGCTGTTTGAAATGGAGGAAGGCTACCCACTCTCCAACATACCCCATTCCAAAAACTCCATGACAAATATTTCTCAAGGGTCAAATATGCCTGTGCATGTGTGAAGGCAAAGAGTGGCAGAGAGGCCAAGTTCCACATTCTGTGACATATACACTAGGTAGAGGCACCTGTGTTGACACAGCCATTGGCATACCAGGGGACCTTAGGGATTGAAGTCTCAGAGAAGAGGCACTTGTATTCACATAGTCTGAAACAAGAGTCAGTACACAGCACAGGCACAATGTTGTTGACTCTTTTTAAATGCTTTACAGACAGGACTGTCTCAGGTAGTGTCTGGGTTCACATCATGGTTATGGTGGCAATTTTGAGTGTCTTTTTTCTGTCAGGCCTTTAAGGGCTGTCCAGCAAAGAAGTTCCTTCTCTACACACTGCTCTTCCTTTCTAGAGTCAAGCATTTGTTACTTGTTTCTTTCAGAACTTCTCAGCTCATAGGGATTAGAACAGGTTCATAATTCCCTGAAGATGAATCCTTCATGAACAGGTCTCCTCAGTAGCTTTCACCTCTGTCCTCCTTTTTATTCCCACTGCTTCTTAATCTGTCTCATTGCTTTTTAAAGCTTTACTTCAGGAAGTATCTGTTAAAGCAGAGTTTAAAAGGCTCATCTGAAGTCACTGTTTTTGCTGCTGACTGGGTACATAATCTTAGGCCAGTCATCTTGATCTCTTTGATCCTCTAATTCCTCACTCAAAAGTAGAACAGTGATTCTTACCCACACAAAATTCATATAAAAATGAAGTTAGTTAATGTACTTGATGCACTAGCACAGATTGGACCCTAGTAAACATCATTTTGCAGTTTTTCTTTATCTGGATTTTTACAGTTGCCTTGGTGCTTCCTACAGTAGGTGATGTCACTCTCACCTTCGCTATCCTTCCAGAAGCTGCTGCCGTGAGATTTTCATGGAGAGACAGGCAGCAGCCTAGTTTTATTTATGTGTAGCCTTGCTTTGTTTTTCCTCGTATGTTCTCTAGGCATGGTGGACCTAGTCCCGTCTGATGAATGTGCCGCATTGTCTCCGTAAACTTGGCCTTTCTGCCCCAGTGAAATTCTGCCTACTTGAGGATAGTCTTTCTCTTCTTGGTAATTTTAAACTAATTTAGCAAATATTTGACTTAAGAAGACTCTTCACCAGAAAAGCATTTATTGATCTCCAATAAGTACTAATATCCACATTTTGTATTTCAATTGCACCTTGCGCTTTTCACTATTTAAACCTTCAGAATCAGTTGCTTAATTAAAGTTGTCATTTCATATCTATATTTACTGAATGACTACCAGCCATTTAAAGCAAAAAAAGCATTATCTGTTTTGTTCAGTGACTTTTAAATGCTAAGTATGGTTCCTGCATTGAAGTTAAGAACTCTCTAAAGGTTTCTTAGCCTTTTGATCCTTAATATTATTCAAATTAGTTGAAAGTGATTGCCATCCGAGAGAGGAACTATGCATATCTTGGGTGGTAGGCTATTTGATGTCTAGTATAATAATAATACACAACAAATAGTGACTTAAATCTGAGTTATAGAGAAAAGCCAGAGTGCATGTACTTTAATGTAATTCTTCTTTCATTTTTAAAAGCTCTTCTGGTTTCATTAGGGAATTATTTTCCATATTGCTTGCCATACAACACTCTTCTGAAAGCCGCTGACATTTATAAAAAGGCTTTACTCTATCTCCTTCAATGAAAATAGCAATGAACATGAACATTTTCAAAGTTTTGTGAAGTCTAGCAGTAATGGAAATTAACCATGTTGCTTAACCCTGTGCTTCTAAGTTGAATTTTACCACTGACCTCCGTTTACTCTGAATGCCTGCTAACATTTGGTACAATACAAACTGTCTAGGAAAGTTAAGGACTAGCACATTTTTACACATTTGTCATAATGCTAGGATTTTGCAAAAGTTTAGAACTTTCAACTAAACAGACTATAAATGTCCTTTAACATACTTGTGCCACTCTACAATAAGTAAAGGCTTCATTTTGGAAGATAAGTGGAGATCATGAAGCAGATATATACTGCTACTGCCAAGCATATGCAGAAGAGGGATACCAGCATTTTCTTCTGTAGTATACTGTAATGATTATCATCCAAAGCTCTCTAGGGCAGAATTCTTAAACATAATTTTGGCTCAATACTTGTCATTTGTGAGCTTTTCTTGAACTCCCCATTCTTTACTGCTTGGCAATTGCCTCTTTTGTCCAATAAGGATCAGAGCTGGAGCGGTTCCCTGTAGATAAAGAGAGAAGATACTGGGAACCCTTCCACCAAGGCTCTGGGTATGTCTGGAGAGATAGATACTCTTACTCTAGGTTCTATAGGCTGAACAGCTCAGGGAAAGAGAGTTGGACATAGAAAAGGAGAAAGTGACTGTGGGATTCTATTTAGGCTCTGCTATAGCAGTTAGTGAAAAATACTTAGCTGTGGGCAGTGGCTTTATTTGTGACTTTGGTATTTATTGTCAAAGCACACACATTTCACCTTCTTGATACTTTATGGTATGGCATAATTGCATTCCACTCTTGGTTATCCAGTATGGGAAGGAAGTCATCTTTCATGTGAAAATACATGAAAGGTCTCAGGTCTCTGTTCTCAATATGTAGTTCTCTGTTGCCATTTTAGTGGCTCTCTACAGTTTGAAAGAGTGTTTTCAAATGATTTTGTTTGTCATATTGCATGATATTTATTTAGGTATTCCCTGAAAATAAAAAGAGTGCCTCATAGACAAAGATTTGAGGGAAATTTAACTTTAATTAAAATTCAGTGAACTATTCTACTCTAGATGTTCTTAATATTTAACTAAACTCAGACGATTAAAAATGTAGTACATGAAGAAAAATAAATTTCTGCTCTCTCTTGCTATGCATTTCTCTTTCCTAGAGAAAATCAGTTGTATTATATACCCTCTAAATAGATTCATGTACAAGTAGTCACATTTATAAATTTGTTTCTTATATATCTTCTAAATACATTCATATATCAGAATTCGCAGTTCTCCATTTTCCCAACACTTTAGTATTAGCATGCTTTGTGTTGCATTTTCCCTTTTTCTGCATTTCATCAAGCAAATGTTTTGTAAAGAATAATAATAGCTATTATTTCATGCCTCTATGGTAGTATATTATCTTGTTGTTATTATATTATGTTAGTATATTATATTGTTGTTATTGTTGTTTTCTTAAGACAGGGTTTTTTGTGCATCCCTGGCTCTCCTGTAACTTGTTTTGTAGACCAGTCTAGCCTAGAATTCAGAAATTCACTTGTCTCTGCCTTCTGAGTGCTGGGAGAAAAGATATGTGCCATCACCACTGAGTTGCCCCACATTCATCTAGGGACATTATTTGTAAAATTTTTATAACTGTGTAAAACAGATCATAATTGTGCTTGTTTTACAGTCAGAGGGAAAATGGAAGAACAAAGGCTATGAATCTACCATAGGTCACACTATAACTGATAAAACTGGATTTAAGTTGTGTCACTATGAGAGAACCTCTTCCCAATGTACTAAACCACTCCCTCCAGTCTTACATGTAGCTATGTAGTTAAATATAACATTTAATTAATAATTTTTATAAAATATAGTTTTATGTTTACTTTTATTATTTTTATATTCAGTTTTCTCTATGTATATTTTTGTATAGGTATAAATAGTTTTATTCAGTTTGTCACATTATAAAATTTTCAGTGATGAATAATTTTCGACTAAAGTAGATTTTACACAAAAATAAGTATATCTATCACATTAGTTTCTAGAAATAGTTTTCCTGTATTAATAAATATAATTTAAATTATGTTGTTTGCTGTTAAATTGCCTACTATAGAATACATTTCATTGAATCAGGTTAAATTCCTGTTTTTATAAATTATAAATGAGAGGGAATCAATTATCATATTTTAACCTAATAATTATCTATACTTTTATCAGGTAGTAAACCAAGATGCAATGTATTTAGTCTCCTTGATTCAGGCACTAGAGAGACATTCTAAAGATAATTTTAATATGATAAGAAATCAGACTAAAAGTAACTTTGTATTGTTAGATTAAACTGTCATTTTTTCAAATATTTATTAGATATTTTCTTCATTTACATTTCAAATGCTATCCCGAAAGTCACCTGTAGCCCCCCCCCCCGTCTGCTCCCCAACCTACCCACTCCCACTTCCTGGCCCTGGTGTTACCCTGTACTGCGGCATATAAAGTTTGCAAGACCAAGGAGCCTCTCTTTCCAATGTTGGCCGACTAGGCCATCTTCTACTACATATGCAGCTAGAGACACGAGCTCTGGGGGTACTGGTTAGTTCATATTATTGTTCCACCTATAGGGTTGCAGACCCCTTCAGCTTCTTGGGAACTTTCTCTAGCTCCTCCATTGGGGGCCCTGTCTTCCATCCAATAGATGACTGTGAGTATCCACTTCTGTATTTGCCAGGCACTGGCATAGCCTCACACGAGACACTATATCAGGCTCCAGTCAGCAAAATCTTGCTGGCATATGCAATAGTGTCTTCGTTTTATGGCTGTTTATGGGATGGATCCCTGGGTGGGGTAGTCTCTGGATGGTCCATCCTTTTGTCTTGGCTCCAAACTTTGTCTCTGTAATTACTTTCATGGGTATCTTGTTCCCTATTCTAAAGAAGAATGAAATATTCATGCTTTGGTCTTCCTTCTTCTTGATTTTGTTGTGTTTTGCAAATTGTATCTTGTGTGTTCTAAGTTTCTGGGCTAATATCCACTTATCAGTGAATGCATATCAAATGACTTCTTTCTTTAACAATGTTAATGACAAAGTATTTCTTCCTGACAGTCTGACTCTTATCACTGGTCCCTACTCAATAACAGTCACTGCTCGTGCCAAATACTTGTGTGTGAATGTCAAACTACTTATAATAAAATTTGAATTAGTTGCAATTTTAGGTTCTTAACAAAAGCTTTATCAAAGTATATACTACTATATATACAATAGAACCAAATCATTTAACATGTATAATTTAATGGTATTTAAAATAGATTGATAGTTATATCGCCCTTACAAAAACTTATTAATGCATCTAGTAATAAAAAGCAAAGTTATCAAAACTGTAAGAAGTATACATACATTATCAAAATTAAAACATTTCTACCATCCTTAAACATTTCCCTGTCTCAAAGGCTCTGAAGTGGGTAGGAACTCCACAGGAAGACCAACAGAGTCAATTAACCTGGACCTTTGGGAGCTCTACAGAGAGCCACCAACCAAAGAGCATACAAGGGCTGGACCAAGGAACTGGTACCTAAGTAGCAGATGTGCAGCTCAGTATCCCTGTGGGTCCCTCAACAACTGGAGTGGGGGCTGTCCCTAAAGCTGTTGCCTGTCTGTGGAATCCAACAGGACTGCCTAATCTGGCCTCAGAGGGAGAAGATGTTCCTAATCTGACAGACTTTATGTGCCAGGGTGGGGAGAACCCTCTCAGAGGAAAAGGGGTTGGGGATGGGGGAAGGACTCTGTGAGGGGGAGACAAAGAGGGAACAGTAATTAGGATTTAAAAAAATTAATTACCTAAGTAAAAACAAACAAACAAAAAAAACTCTCTCTGTGTCTCTGTTTTCCCAATCGTGTGGGTAGCACTAGGGAAACCTTGTTAGCTTGATGTCTGTATTACCCAGCTACAGGCTTTTGACCAGGTTTATAGTATCAGATGTGAATTCCCATCTTCAGAGCTGGCCTTGAACCAATCAAAATGCATTTGTCTTCTCTGATACATATATGGAACTATGGGTATAACCCTTTAGCTTTTCATCTTGTCAAGTATTGTGAAGACCTTTACTGCAGTATTGTATTTGTCAAGTGTCAGTATACTTTTTCATATCTCTTGGTCTGAATTTCTCATGGTTCTCAGAGGGTCTCAGCTGCATAACTGTCAGAGCAGCAGGTCATTTTTGATATGAAATCTTGTTACTGTCCTCTCAGTTGCCAGCATGTATGCACAGTTTCAAGGGAGAAGACTTGTCTAGACTCTTCTTGCTGCTGCTGCTGCTGCTGCTCCTGAATCTCTGGGTAGAGCCTCCTTCCCATCAATTGCTTGGAGTACAAATTGCTTTTATGATAGCTGTTCTTAAGGTTTCCTCAGACTTTCCTGGAAACTCTGGTTTACTCTACCCAAATGTTTTCTGTAATTGCCATCTTTACCAGGCAGAATTTTTATCCTACTCTAACCTTAGTTTGAGTTCAAGATGTCCATTTGTGTGTGTGTGTGTGTGTGTGTGTGTGTGTGTGTGTGTAGTGGAAACCAGTTGACTTCATGATGTCTTGATTGTTTTTCAGTGTCACACTGTGATCTTGTTTACCTAGTGGCATGCCCCAATTCTCCTACTTTTGCCTCCACTGTGCTGGAATTATAGGTGTATGAAGCTCTATATGTCATATACTTATAATTTAAAAATATATTATACCCCAAATCTATAACAAATTTTAAAATGGCCTATTTTATTTTTGTGCTAAGGAATTGAAGAGCCTTAGAAGTTTGCTGTTTAATTTTATTTTTCTATTATAAAAAAAGGAAGGAAGAAGAATAGCATTAAGAAAAGAGATGTGATGAGAAAGGAAAATGAAGGAATTAAAATGAGCAGAAGAACAAGAAGAGAGAAAACACTACCTTGCAGAAAGATGAAGCCTGGAAATAGAGGGAAGCCCTGACATGAATGATATGTGCAAATAATAAGTTCCTGTTGTGGGCTCTAATATCTTAAAAAAACTGTTGTTTGTGCTTCTTTCTCACTACATACCTGTTGTGTTACCAGGGAACTGTTTAGCAACATGATGCCAGACTTTCAATTCAGGGTTTTGTTCTCATGCTCCCTTAAAATTAGTGAAAAGACACAAGCTCTGTTTGTGTGTGTGTGTGTGTGGGGGGTACTGGTTAGTTCATATTGTTGTTCCTCTTATAGGGTTGCAGACCCCTTTAGCTCCTTGGTTACTTTCTCTAGCTCCTTCATTGGGGGCCCTGTGTTCCATCCAATAGATGACTGTGAGCATCCACTTCTGTATTTGCCAGGCACTGGAATAGCCTCACAAGAGATAGCTATATCAGGGTCCTGTCAGCAAAATCTTGCTGGTATATGCAATAGAGTCCGGTTTTGGTGACTGTTTAGGGGATGGATTCCCAGGTGGGACAGTCTCTGGATGCATGATCTTTCCTTCTAGTTGCATATGTAGCAGAAGATGGCCTAGTTGGCCATCAACAGAAGGAGAGGCCCTTGGTTTTGCAAAGATTATATGCCCCAGTACAGGGGAATTCCAGGGCCAGGAAGCAGAAGTGAGTGGGTTAGGGAGGGGGGGGGGNGGGGGGNGGAGGGNATAGGGGACTTTCTGAGAGGAAACTAGGAAAGGGGATAGCATTTGAAATGTAAATGAATTTAATCCCAGCACTTGGGAGGCAGGGGCAGGGGCAGGTGGATTCCTGAGTTCAAGGCCAGCCTGGTCTACAAAGTGAGTTCCAGGACAGCCAGGGCTATACAGAGAAACCCTGTCCTGAATTAAAACAAAACAAGAAATGTAAATGAAGAAAATAACTAATAAAATATTAGTGAAAGAACAGAACCTTTTGTATACAGAGATCTAGTCAGGAGAAATTTAGTTTGATTCAAAGAAGCATTTATAGATGATTTATAGATAGTATATAAAGAATTTTCTTAGGTAAAAATGACACAGGAAGAATAGGACCTGGTGTCAAATGGTGAGATTATTCACCATCTCACAGGGAGATAAGCAATAGGATTGTGAGGGCATAAACAAGGGGGCCCTAGAAAAGAAGACGCCAAGATGATCTCTGTAGTCAGTCTTGAAAGATAAATAAGAATGGAACAATCCAGGAAGAAGGAGAGGAAGGGGAGAGCTTGGGGTAGGCAATAATTCTCCATGGAAACAACTGGGAAGTGAAGATACAACTGTGATGATTTCCAGTTATAAATGTCGAAGAACAAGTGATTTAATAAAACTTAGTTGATTTTCTTTCTATTTTTAAATACATTTGTAGTACTGGTTAATCTTAGATAAGGGACTTAAAATTAAGCTCTGACTGGTTTCATAGCAATCTTACTCTAACGAGAACATTGCTCTAATAAGGTATGCATTCATCCATTTGTTATCTTAGTAACTTTTTATTTATTGCACACTAGAAACTATAGTATGCTGAGATATATACTCTTCTAATGGTGTCAGTTTGGGCAAAGATCTTGATATTTCTGAGTTTTAGTTTTATATTTGAAATATGGAATATCAATATCATGCTCATAAGGTTGTGCTGTGGATTAAACTAACTTGCATATAAGAACCAGTAAGATGGCTAAGTAGGTAGGGGTGCTTGCCCACAAGCCTGACAACCCAAATTTGACTGCTTGATCCTACGTGGTGGAAGAAGAAAGCAGACTTCTGTGCAGAGTCCACTACATACATATCACTGGAGGTGCTGCTATCTTTAAAAGTTTAAATAGAAATGTAAAACAAGATTTAAACTGCATAGAAATGTTTTGAAAACTCTGCGGTGCTATCGTAGTAATTTTTACAAAGTGTTTGATGGGAGGATTCCATTTGTATGAACTGAAATGAAATTTGTTAGAGAAATTTCCAGGGTCCAGGAGGATAAACTAGTCCCTCTCCAAGAATACCCCAGTGCTTTGAACATACACATATTTTTAAAAAATCGCTGGAGTGATATATTCAGCTTTTTAGCACCACAATTTCTTTGGATTCAAAGATATTCTTGATTATTAATTAAGGATACTTCCAATGCCAAATGTATTTTCTTCTCTTCAGTATTAACAACCTACTTTACAAAGGCCAATTAGTAACTAACTCTAAGGTAGCTTCTGTCCCTGAGGGCAAATGGCCTAATTGTCACATACTAGCTTGGTCTTCCTAGTGACCACTCCCATCCTGAAGCTGTATGTTGTAGGATTACCAGACTTGCCTCACTGAATCAAAGGATTTCCCTGTCACTTAAGACTCTCTAAGGGATTTTTGATCTCTGAGACAGGCCCTGAGGTTGGAGATCTTTTCCTGGAGCAGAAGATGCCCCTGTCCTCCTGTCATTTAGGAAATCCCTATGATTTTGTGACCAGGAACTAGTTGAAAATCAAATATTTTCATTATCTCACAGCTCCATGCCCTCTAAGGCAGAAACCGCTTTTTCTAAAGTCAGTGATTATTTTTATGAAGCTGATGGTTCGATCTAGCTTTGGAAAATGTCATTTGGAAAATATTTGAAAAAAATATTATTAGTATCATACAGGTTCTGGAATATCTTGAAAAGGCATTGCCAGTTAAGTGTTCATCTACATGTGAATTGATGGTGAAAGTTTACCCAAGGAGCTAAAATTGTTGTCTCTCATAATTTTATTATCACATATCCAAGGGGAATCTGAAATTGTAAACAAATTTGTGTGCACTGATTAAAAAATGGCTAAGCATTTGCAAAGCTTTCCCTAATATCTTCAACTCTAACATGCCTGTGGCCTGTCCTAGGAATCAGTGTCTCCCTATGATGGACAGAATCTTATACGTAGGAACTTCTTTGTTTACTCTGATATTTGGAGATTTTGAACAAGTTTCTTAACTTATCTGAGCCTCAGTTTACTCAAGACTAATGCCATTTATAAAATGAGGCAGATAGTATAACGGCTACCTAGTAGACAGACCAGAGAAGTTATTTCACTTCTCCTGAGCTGCTTTGGGGAACCTCTTCTTTCTCTCAGCCTTTCTTGCTTCCCTTCATACTACACCCTCATTCACTGCCTGACTTTCCTTTCCTCAATCACAATCATAATGCTCCCAGTGCTCTGGAATTAACTAAGCAAGTATGCTGTGTAAGGGTACAAAGTATTAACTGTGAGAGTTATTTTGGATCTAGAAAGCTACTGGTGAGTTCTTTAGTAATTCTTTAGCACTTAAAAATTAATACTTGGTGTGTTTTTGTTGACAAGTGACACTATGCATGCAATATTGTTAGCAAAGGTAAGCTGAAAAAGCCCTAATGATACAGAAGTGAAGGGAAATATGGACTGCAATGTTTCAAAATCATCTTTCACACTTCTTTTTGATTTTCCTTCTTTTATTGGATACCAATGTCATGGGTTTCAATAGCAATATCCATGATTATTAATCCATGTGATAATACCAATTCTTAGCTTATCAAGATGAGAACTAATGGGTTTCTCCTTTTTTTTCTTTTCTTTTTCTTTTTCTTTTATTTTATTTTCTTTATTTACATTTCAAATGCTATCCCGAAAGTTCTCTATCCCCCCCCCCCNCCCCTNCTCCCCTACCCACCCACTCCCACTGCTTGGCCCAGGCCTTCCCTTGTGCTGGGTCCTATAAAGTTTGCAAGACCAAGGAATTCTCAACTGAGGACTATCGAATGGCTGAGAAACACCTGAAAAAATTCTCCTGCTTGTGGACGTTGTACATCGTGGTGCGCACTAGGCTCCGCACCACGATGAAAAATGTTCAACATCCTTAGCCATCAGGGAAATGCAAATCAAAACAACCCTGAGATTCCATCTCACACCACTCAGAATGGCTAGGGTTAAAAATTCAGGTGACAGCAGATGCTGGCAAGGTTGTGGAGAAATAGGAACACTCCTCCATTGCTGGTGGGGTTTCTCCTTATTCTCATCAATTTTCAATATTGTTAGTTAGCATTTACCATTTCATCTAAAATGTGTGGGAGAAATTAACATTTCACTACAAATATTATAGTTGTAAATGAAAAAAACTCACTTTCTAGAAAATAATTGTGTGCACGTTTTTTTTTTTTTCAAGTTAAAGTAAAAAGTTTTATGTGTGCCATGCTATTCTTCATGAGACAAACAGAGATAAATTAGTAGAAATGACTTTTAGTATCTCGTGTATTTATTTCAACATAAAATTTTCTGGCTATGTTTATCTATTTCTACTATTGGTGGGTGCTGGATAGTGGGAAGAGAACACCCCTGACATGTTAGAAACTATTGGTATGATATGTGGCAGTAGGGGAAAAAACTCAAATCTCTTATATGCTATCCTGGAAGCCAAAACTATCATCATGAATAAACCATTTTCATAAAGATTTTTTTCCTAAGCATATCAAATTTTGTCACTTTCTTTTTTTTTAAGTTATGAGAAATGCAAGTGAGTAATTTTTATCTTCTCTATCTTGAGGTGTGAGGTTCCTTGTGACCTTAGGCTGTCTTGTCATGTAAAGATGTGATGATGGCACTCTCATTCTGAATGATAATGCTAAAGTATAGATATATTTAGTAAGCTGCCCAGAATTATACAACTGCAGTTTGATTGAGTCATTTTATTACCTGTATTGTGATTATGTATTATGGAAGTTCATATCTTCTTGACTGAATATTCTCGTTAAATGAGGAAATACACATGAATTTATCCATTCATCCAATAAACTTATACTGTGTGCAGATTGGACTTTGTATGAGCATTGTTTTCCTTTATGCTTTCATAGCCTTTCTATATGGACACATATTATATTTATAATATAATATAATATTGACAGTTAAAAAGAAAACATTAAGGACAAAGAGACTGAGGCCTTTGGTATTTGTCATCGGGGGCTTGTAAACACTCCATGTAATGAACTTATCAAATTAATCAGTAAGCAAGAACTCACTATGAGGTCAAAATTAGCCAAACTGGGTCCATATTTATATGGACTCTATAACCTAATATATACTTTGATGTGTGCACACAGGTGATAGGTGATACAATATAAGCTCTTTTTCTCTTTTAGACTTTCAAATAGCATTTGTTTTTTTGACGATAGACAATAATAGTACAAAGATCATAACTTTTAGTACATGTATGTGTGTGTGTGTGTGTGTGTGTGTGTATGTGTGTGTGCACATAAGGAAGATGTTGTGAGAAAGGGTATAGGCTGTAAAACTAGATCACAAGACAGAAATTAGAGGTGTTGAGAAAGAGGAAAGTGGAAGTTACATATAGTATTCAGTGTAAAGGATTCTATCAGGAGGGTAAAAGAACAAGGACAGGAAGTAGACAGGGAAGAGGATGGGAAGAGAAACAATAAAAAAGCATTATATTTGAAAAAATGCTATAATAGCACATAATTCTTTTGGAGTTTTCATGCATTTTACTTTTTATGTTTGCATATTTTGCCTCTGTGTGTGTATGTGTGTGTGTGTGTGTGTGTGTGTGTGTGTGTGTGTGTGTGTGTGTAACTGTATACTACACAGGTATCCAGTGCAGTCAGAGGTCTGAAAAAGGAATTAATACTCCTGAAACTAAAATTCTACAATTATCTGTGGTTGTGAGACACTGTGCGGGTGCTTTGTGTTTCTCTTTGCAACAGGTAAAGACCACTACTATAGGAAAACACAACCACTCACAAGGGAGAGTTGTGAAGCCTAGTTCCAGTGGATGCATCTGCAAAGGAACTCCACAGTCTGAGGCTCGAGAATCATTACCAAAGGAGAACGGGGAGACAGAATGAACAAGAGGATCCGAGAGTGGGCTTGAAACTTTGACTCCAAGTAATTCTAGACGCCTAACCCATGTCCTCTGTAAGATCTGGTTGTGGTTTCCTATAGTAGTCTTTATCTGTTACAAAGAGAAACAGAAAGTATCCACACAGTGGCTCATAACCATTGATAATTGTAGTTTTAGGGGCATTAATGCCTTCTTCAGACTTCTGACTAGAGTCAGTACCTGTTGTCCCACCTCTCCAGCCCTAGAAACATAATTCTTTATAAGCTAGCAAAACTTAGAATTGGGGCTATTGAAATAGCTCAGTGGTTAAGAGCACAGGCTGTTCTTTTTGTTCATATGTATATATTGAAATTATAATATAATTGCATTGGTAGGGCTCTCTCTGACTGCTGAAGCAGATGAGGGAGCCATCTTGTGTTCCAGGTCCCTCGGAGACCAGTCTGCACAGGTCAGCCCAAACTGCCAAGGGTGAGCAAGCAGACTGCAGTAGCGAGAGAGCTTCTGGGACAGACCCCATTTTGGGCTCCAGATATCCGGGCACCTTCCCCACCAGAGGAGAGGTGTCTGCCTGGTAGGGCTCTGACTGCCCAAGCAGGTGAGAGAGCCATCTTGTGTCCGGGGTCCCTCAGAGACCAGTCTGTGTAGGTCAGCTTGCAGACTGCAGAGGGTGAGCAAGTGGTCTGCAGAAGCAACATGGCTTCTGGGACAGACCCTGTTTGGGGCTCCAGACATCCGGGCACCTTTCGCCGCCAGAGGAGAGGTGGCTGCCTGGGAGGGCTCTGACCACCAGAGCAAGTGAGAGAGCCATCTTGTGTCCCGGGTCCCTCGGAGACCAGTCTGTGCAGGTGAGCATGCAGACTGCAGAGGCAACACATCTTCTGGGACAGGCCCTGTTTTGGGACTTCATCTTCAGCCAGGAGGCAGGTCTGAATGCCAGACCTCTATGCACCTTCCTTACAAGAAGAGAGCTTGCCTGCAGAGAGTACATTGACCACTGAGACTCAGGAGAGAGCTGGACTCCCAAGACTGCTGACAGAGGCTAACTGAATCACAGGAGTAACAAGCTCCAACCAAAGACAAATATAACAACTAACGCCAGAGATTATCAGATGGTTAAAGGCAAATGTAAGAATCTTATTAAAAAAAACCAAGACCACTCACCATTATCAGAACACAGCACTCCCACCTCAGCTAGTCCTGGATACCCCAACACACCCGAAAAGCAAGACTCAGATTTAAAATCATATCTAATGATGCTGGTAGAGGACTTTAAGAAGGACATTAATAACTCACTTAAAGAAATACAGGAGAATGCTGATAAAGAGGTAGAAGTCCTTAAAGAATTACAGGAAAAAACTGCTAAACAGGTAAATCCTTAAAGAGGAAACACAAAAATCCCTTAAAGAATTACAAGAAAACACAACCAAACAGGTGATGAAATTGAAAAAAAAAAAAAAAAAAATCTAAGACCTAAAAAGCGAAGTAGAAACAATAAAGAAAACCCAAAGTGAGACAACTCTGGAGATAGAAACCCTAGGAAAGAAATCAGGAACTGTAGATGCGAGAGCATCAGCAACAGAATACAAGAGATGGAAGAGAGAATCTCAGGTGCAGAAAATTCCATAGAGAACATGGANACAACAATAAAAAAAAATGCAAAATGCAAAAAGATCCTAACTCAAAACATCCAGGAAATCCAGGACACAATGAGAAGTCCAAACCCACAGCTAATAGGAGTAAATGAGAATGAAGATTTTCAACTTAAAGGGCCAGCAAATTTCTTCAACAAAATTATAGAAGAAAACTTCCCAAACATAAAGAAAGAGATGCCCATGAACATACAAGAAGACTACAGAACTCCAAATAGACTGGACCAGAAGAGAAATTCCTTCTGACACATACAAATCAGAACAACAAATGCACTAAATAAAGATAGAATATTAAAAGCAGTAAGGTAAAAAGGTTAAGTAACATTTAAAGGCAGGCCTATTAAAATTACACCAGACTTCTCACCAGAGACTATGAAAGCCAGAAGATTCTCCACAGATGTTATGCAGACCTTAAGAGAACACAAATGCCAGCACAGGCTGCTATACCCAGCAAAACTCTCAATTACCAGAGATGGAGAAACCAAAGTATTCCACGATAAAACACACCACTCTCATCAATGGACATATCCTGGAAGCAGAAACTAAACAGAGACACATGGACACTTACAGAAGTTATGAAACAAATGGATTTAACAGATATCTACAGAACATCTTATCCTAAAACAAAAGGATATACCTTCTTCTTATCACCACATGGTACAACCTCCAAAATTGACCATATAATTGGTCACAAAACAGGCCTTGACAGATACGAAAATATTGAAATTATCCAATGCATCCTATCAGATCACCAAGGACTAAGGCTGATCTTCAATAACAGCATAAATAGTAGAAAGCCAACATTCATGTGAAAACTGTACAGCATTCTACTCAATGGTTCCTTGATCAAGGATGAAATAAAGAAAAAAATTAAAGACTTTTTAGAGTTTAATGAAAATGAAACCACAACATATCCAAACTTATGGGACACAATGAAGACAGTCCTCAGAGGAAAACTCATAGCCCTGAGTGCCACCAAAAAGAAACTAGAGAGAGCATACACTTGCAGCCTGAGAGCACACCTAGAAGCTCTAGAACCAAAGGAAGAAAATTCACTGAAAAGGACTAGACAGCAGGAAGTAATCAAACTAAGGGCTGAAATTAACCAAATGGAAACAAAAAGAACTATTCAAATAATCAACCAAAGCAGGAGCTGGTTCTTTGAGAAAATCAACAAGATAGATAAACCCTTAGCCACACAAACTATAGGGCACAGGG
The DNA here is from genome assembly GCF_900095145.1 of Mus pahari. NCBI lineage: Eukaryota > Metazoa > Chordata > Mammalia > Rodentia > Muridae > Mus > Mus pahari. Next base: position 61,420,286 of record NC_034595.1, read on the forward strand.
AGAGTATCCTAATTGACAAAATCAGAAATGAAAAAGGAGACATAACAACAGAACCTGAGGAAAACCAAAACATCATCAGATCCTACTACAAAACTGGAAAACCTGGATGAAATGGACAATTTCCTAGATGCATATACCAGGTACCAAATTTAAATCAGGATCAGATTGATGATCTAAACAGTCCTAATTCCCCTAA
>NC_034595.1:61420747-61422748 GCF_900095145.1 Mus pahari
ATGCAGGAATGGTTTAATAGATGGAAATCCATCAACTTAATCCATTAAATAAAAAAACTTAAAAACAAAAACCACATGATCATCTCATTAGATGCTGAGAAAGGATTTGACAAAATCCATCACCCCTTCATGATAAAAGTCTTGGAAAGATCAGGAATTCAAGTCTCTTACTTAAACATAATAAAAGCAATCTACAGCAAACCAGTAGTCAACATCAAAGTAAATGGGGAGAACCTCGAAGCAATCCCTTTAAAATCAGGGACTAGACAAGGCTGCCCTCTTTCTCCCTACCCATTCAATATAGTACTTGAAGTCCTAGCAAGAGCAATTCGACAACAAAACGAGATCAAGGGGATACAAATTGGAAAGGAAGAAGTCAAAATCTTGCTGTTTTGCAGATATGATAGTATACATAAATGACCCTAAAAATTCCACCAGAGCACTCCTAAACCAGATAAAAAGCTTCAGTGAAGTTGCTGGATATAAAATTAACTCAAACAAATCAATGGCCTTTTTCTACACAAAGGAAAAACGGGCTGAGAAAGAAATTAGGGAATCAACACCCTTCACAATAGTCACAAATAATATAAAATACCTTGGTGTGACTCTAAGGATATGAAAGGTCTGTATGATAAGAGCTTCAAGTCTCTGAAGAAAGAAGTTGAAGAAGATCTCAGAATCGCCATCCTGCGGAAAGTAATCTACAGATTCAATGCAATCCCCATCAAAATTCCAACTCAGTTCTTCATTGAGTTTGAAAGGGCAATTTGCAGATTCATCTGGAATAACAAAAAACCTAGTATAGCAAAAACTATGCTCAACAATAAAAGACCTTCTGGTGGAATCACCATGCCTGCCCTTAAGCTGTACTATAGAGCAATTGTGATAAAAAACTGTATGCTATTGGTACAGCGACAGACATATAGATCAATAGAATAGAATTGAAGACCCAGAAATGAACCCACACACCTATGGTCAATGACAAGGGAGCTAAAACCATCCAGTGGAAAAATGGCAGCATTTTCAACAAATGATACTGGCACAACTGGTGGTTATCATGTAGAAGAATGAGAATTGATTCCTTTTTTTCTCCTGTAAAAAGCTCAAGTTTAAGTGGATCAAAGATGCCCACATAAAACCAGAGGCACTGAATTTATAGTGGAGAAAGTGGGGAAAAGCCTTGAAGATATGGGCAAAGGGGGAAAATTCCTAAACAGAATTTTAGCAATAGCTTGTGCTGTAAGATCAAGAATTGACAAATGGAACTTCATAAAATTGCAAAGCTTCTGTACGGCAAAAAGACACTGTCAATAAGACAAAAAGGCCACCAACATAGTGGGAAAGGATTTTTACCAATAATTTGTCAGATTCAAGTTTTTTAGAAAAATCTTTTGAAATTTATTTTCGATGGTAGAATTGTCTTTGAACACACTTGGATCTATGTGATCACTGTTTCTTTGAAAATGTTAAATGATAAAATTTGAATGATTAAAAATGAGTAGGTCAATCATAATATACACACATGAAATATTTTCTACTACATCTTATTTTATTATCACTTTCTGATTCTATTGCTCTTTCCTTGATAATAAAATCTCTCTGTTGTCGAAGCGCCTTCTTTTGCTATAAGCCCTGGATTATTTTTGTTTTCACTCTGTTTAGTGTCTGATACTAATTCTTAATAAATATTGATTGAGTTTACCACATGGCACCATTGCTTTTAGAAATTTTTGTATATTAATATAGCACTGTAAATGGTAACCACTGTATTAACTTGAGAAAACTCTTGATAGCAGAATGATGTATGAAACATCTAGCTCTTCACATGCTTACCGGTGCTTAGCAAGAGATTCATTGGTATAATCTTAGGTAATCATGAGAGTGCTAGTGTGCCATATTCTATAAATAATGGTTGTATTAGTCAGGGTTCTCTAGAGTCACAGAACTTACAGATAGTCTCTATATAGTAAAGGAATTTATTGATGACTTACAGTCTGCAGT
>NC_034595.1:61424248-61429040 GCF_900095145.1 Mus pahari
AGAGAGAGAGAGAGAGAGAGGAGAGAGAGAGAGAGAGACTGAGTCTTTTTCTGGGAGCATGGCACTGAGAAGAACCAGGGCCTAACTTCAACACACAACACTAACACATGTTTAATTACATTTAAGGAGGGAATGGAGGCAATGTCGAGTAGCTTGCACACACACACACACACACACACACACACACACACACACACACACACATCATCATCATCATCATCATCATCATCCTGAAGGCAGAGAACAGTGTCATCACCTCAACTAGCTGATATATCTTGCCACTGCCCTGGCTTAGGTCAAGACTGTAGGTGACTACAGAGGTCTTTTATGTTTCAGAGCTCTGTTGCCATCCTTAGCTTCCTTACTGTCGTCTCTGATGCTCCTTGGGATAGGTAACCAAACATTGCTCCCATAGCTGAGTGTGCTTTCCTTCTGATTACAATAGTTCACTCAAAATTAAATAATTAAAAAGTCATGCTTCTCTGCCCAAACTGTCATATTCCTGCCTCTTTCCTCATCCCCAGGCCCCTGCTCCACATGGAGCAGTTTATTCGTTTTTTTTAATATCTTACTTCTGTGCGCACAGCATTGGAGAATAGAGCAAGAAGTACCAAAGTTTGCTACTACTCAGTCCAGCACTCCTTCCTCAGGCTCATTCATTTTCAGTCATCCGCAAAAATTATAAGATGATGTTATTCATGGATAATTTTTGCAGGAAATGTTCACAGCTATTTTAGGGGTGGGGCACAGAATCATGAGTTATAGTCTGGAGAGGGACATTGCTACCAAGGGACAAGAGAGTAAGCATGCATTTGATGCCTGTTGAGTTTGGGAATGAATCAAGCCATGCTCATTATTCACTTTCTCTATTGTTATTGTCAGTTGGTGACCCTTGCTAAGTGGTGACATTAACATACAAGGTAGGTACAGGGAGGTCAGACTCAAGCCATTCAGCTAAGGGAGTATTCTAGCTTAGAGAACAGTTGAGCTATGTCCTTAAGTACTAACAATAGTGCTAAATAATCAAATGTGTACTGATCTTAGCATACTGACAGTTACTCTATATTCATTACTCTATTATTTTCATGGAATGACTAACTAGATTTTAACAGCTATTTGATGTCACCTATGTCCTGTCAGGTCTCTCTCTAGAGTTCCTGGTTTGTCTTCTGTTTTATATGGTGTGAGACAAACTGAAGACATGAAATAGTGTTTTTAGTTCCTCTAATCCCATCTTTCTAAACTGTGATATTGTAGAATTATTATATCATCAACTTGGATTTCATTTTGTAGCATTGCTTTAATAAGAAAAATAATGCTAATGCCTTCACTATACTAAGGACTTAACTGATTTATGAATATTGGGTTTAGTTTAATATTATACAAAGCTAGGAATTTGAAGAGAATTTTTAATTAAAATGAATTCATTTGAAAGGCTTAAATGATAATTAAATGCCACTGTACCTTAATGAGTATTGTCCATTTTGGCCATATAGATGTTAGTGGAAAATTATGGAAAACAAGATATCACAATTGAAAATGTTAAAGTATTGGTTTACTTTTATTAACTTTCCTAAAGAAAGGTTTTCTTCTTTATAATTTTCCTACATTTCAACTTCTCGTTGGCATATTTATCCCCCTGACTTGTGGATATACATTTAACACACATTTATACAATATTTACTTTGTGTTTAGATTCTGGGATATAGAGAGGAATAAGAAAATATGTTGGCTACGTGCTAGCTACTGGTGTAAGTGAAATGCACACATTCACAATAACAGCAAAAATTATCAAGTGCTGTGATTACTGAGAGGGAAGAGTATAGAAGAGGTGGGAACAAGAATTATTATTTTGCCTAGAGGATCAAGGGTGATATCTCATAAAGAGACTGGCATTTGAGTCAGTCTTTGAAGAACAAGTAGGACTTTGCCTGCTGGGACAATATGAAAAGAACCGTGGGAACAGAGAGAGTAATATGCAAAGTTGTGGGATAATGAAAAGATATATATTTAAAGGCAAGCTCATCAACACAGGTGGAGTTTATACAGAAGATAAAGGGAGATCAATCTACAGAAGCAAATTGCCCCCCATTGAGAAGGATGTCTCATTACATAAAATTACTTTCACATTATTCAAAAGTGTTCTGTTTTATATTAAAAGGTAGTCTAATTTTACTTGTGATATTTAGCTTTCTTTTACTTTTTGTGAACTTTTCTGCAACTTTGGACTCATTGTTTATTTTAAAGCTCAAAGTTCAAATTTACAATCATGTAAAATTTGCCTTTGGGAATTTTCATCGCTATGACTGTCTCTTTCCCTCATGTGAATAGTACTCCAGCCCACATGGCTTTCCATGTGTAACCTATGTTCATTTTTTTCTTTCGCTGGATACCAAAGCACAGAAAGACTCCTGGAACTATGTTCATGAATATTTTTATGTAGATCTTCTCCTGAGTAATATAGTATACAGAATTTAAAACCAAAACGAACACTTAAAAGCCAATGTGATCTATGTTCACATTGCTGTCCTTGAAGGTAAAGATAAAGCAGAAGATAACAAACAATGATTTTAAAAATAACTGCCAGAAAAGAGGGGAGGTGCATGCTGGTAAGGGTGGTAAGGCTGGTAAGGGTGGCTCAGGGTTCTGATGTAAACAAGGCTTGCATACAGTGATGCTTCTATGATTCTTATTCAATATTATATTCTTCACATTTGTAAGTAGACGCATGTAGAAATGTCCGAAATAATACTTCAGTCCTCCTTAGAAGGGGGAACAAAATACCCATGGAAGGAGTTACAGAGGCAAAGTGTGAAGCAGAGATTGAAGGTATGGCCATCATCTGGGGATCCATCCCATAAACAACCACCAAAACCAGACACTATTGTGAATGCCAACAAGAGCTTGCTGACAGGAGCCTGATATAGCTGTCTTCTGAGAGGCTCTTCCAGTGCCTGACAAATACAGAAGTGGATGCTCACAGCCATCCATTGGACAGAGCACAGGATCCCCAATGAAGGAGGTAGAGAACATATCCAAGGAGCTGAAGGGGTTTGCAGACAGCCCCATAGGAGGAACAACAATATGAACTAACCAGTATCTTCAGAGCTCCCTGGGACTAAACCACCAATCAAAGAAAACACATGGTGGGACTCATGGCTCTAGCTGCATATGTAGCAAAGTCAGTCATCAATGGGAGGAGAGGCCCATGGTCCTTTGAAGGTTCTATGCCCCAGTATAGGGGAATGACAGGGTCAGAAATTAGGAGTGGGTGGGTTGGTGAGCAGGGGGAGGAGGGAGGGGATAGGGGGGTTTCAGAGGGGAAACTAGGAAATGGGATAACATTTGAAATGTAAATAAAGAAAATATCTAATAAAAAAAGGAAATGTCCGAAATACAAATAAGCAATTATGCATGTTTTAATTCATGTAATTATGTAAAATTATTAATGACTTCCATATTTAGATAGAATAATGGTTTCTAAAATTGAGATCATACTGTGTTTTGTCATTTTTTAATTCAACTTTTGGTTATTGATGTATTTCTTTAACAATAACCATTTCTATATCATAATTTTATAATGCTTATGTACTCTTACTGTGTAATTAAGCAATTTAAGTTTCATACTAATTATTTGTATTTTTATACTGTCTCTTCACAAAGGTAATACAATACTGAGTAGATCTTATAAAATACATTTGTGCCCATCTTTAATTATTTTCTTAAAATAAAATCTAAAAATTACTAGGCCAAATGATTTATTTCTAAAATGTTTAAAAGTAAGTGTTAGCAAATTACTCCATAGAAGCACTTGGATTAATTTGCTCTCATCAAGTATGCACTAAATGAAAGTAACTTTCTCTATCTTCTTATATCTAGAAGAGAGAAATTGATACATAGCTCATAATATTTTTGTTCATGGTTTATTCAGGTTTTTTCCACATAGCTCAGGCTGGCCTCAAACTTGTGGTTCTCCTGCCCCAACCTCCTGAGAACTAGGAGTGTAGGCTTCTGCCATAATGCTCCATCTATATTATTATTTTGTATTATTCATTTTATTTATTTGAGTACACTGTAGCTGTCTTCAGACACACCAGAAGGCAACATATCCCATTAGAAATGGTTGTTAGCCACCATGTGGTTTCTGGGTATTGAACTCAGAACCTCTGAAAAGCAGTCAGTGCTCTTAACTGCTGAGCCATCTCTCCATCACTTTATCTATATTATTTCAAATAAATAAAATATTTTATCACTGTTTCATTATGAAGAGTTTTTTTTTTTTTTAAATTCTCCATTTAACTCCCCCTTTCTTTTCCTTTTAAGCTGTTTTTTTTTTTTTTTTTTTTTTTTTTTTTTTTTTTTTTGAGAATTTCATATAATGTCTTTTCTACAATCCTTGTTTGTACTAGGTGGGACAATCATCCACTGGAATGTGCTTGGCCTACCCCATCATTAAAGAAAACTGAGTTTCCCTCTCACAGAAGTCATTACCTGTCAGTAGCTCTACAGTTAGGGACAGTGTGTGCATGTGCGTGTATGTGTGCATGTGCGTGTATGTGTGTACATGCGTGTGTGCGTGCGTGCGTGTGTGCGTGTGTGTGTGTGTGTGTGTGTGTGTGTGTGTGTGTGTGTGATGAACCCTCTTCTACTCAGTGCTAGAAAGTTCACTGGCCTGATAATGCGAAGGTCTTAGGCAGGCAGCCACTGCTGCTGTGAGTTCATGAGTATAGCTTTCAGCAGCCATGTAGAGTTGTTGTGTTCACAAGACACTCTTTTTTTTTTTTTTTTTTTT
>NC_034595.1:61436769-61512929 GCF_900095145.1 Mus pahari
TTCTGTTCTTATGCTTGCCTCCTGCCATCTGATTATCTCAAGTGCTTGCTTCCCTCTATATATCTGATTGGAGCCTGTCCTTCCTATAATCCTAGTTGATTCAGGACTTCTCAGANTCCAGCTTTCTCTGTGATTCTTTGATTGTGGGCTCCTGTGAACCTGTGATTCTGGGTGTTTCTGAGTTCTTGGCAGTCAAGCTCCTCTGAGACACTCAAATACTAGTGTGACCCAGCTCCTGTTATCCTGGGATCCTGTTGTCCTAAGATCCTGGGTGTGTTACAGTGCATGGAAATGGTGTCTCCTTTGAGGACTGTGGAGTTGTCTGGTCTGTTTGAAACCAAGGTAAACCTGAGGTGATTAAAAGGAACCTGAGCCTCTGGTCAGGAAAAATTCTGGTGTCCTTGTTCCTGCTGTCACAGGCCTGTCACTATTGGATTGGAGCATCTGTTGTGTTCCACTCACCAGTGATCCTAAGATTGCTTGGGCAGTCTGCTAGGGACCCTGGGGGTGTCTGCCGAATCCGTGTCATAGGTGACCCAGTGCTGGTGCGGACAGGAAGGGGCTTGTGCCCCTGGTCAGGCCGGTTTTCTGCTGCTCTTGTGCTGGTCTGACCCTATTCTTATACAATTCTTGTTGAGGGCTAGCCATTCTAGAGGCCAGGTACCTAGGCTCATGTTTACATTGAAGATCAGCATGAATCAGAAACCCAGTTGACAAGCATCTGAAGAAATAAAGGATGCTGAACAGGCAAGAATATACTTAAGAGATTTTAGAACTCTAGGGAAATCTGGATAATGTATCAGAAAGAGTATCATGAACACAGTGTTCATGATAGTGCTAATCATAGGAGTGAAGGGGTTTAGAACAGTGCTAGAGCAATGGACTGGAGACCTAATTGCCAACAGCTCTGCATTCATCACCCTAAACTCTAATCTCTATGCAAAAAGAGACCTAGAGAGCTGGGGTGCCTGAAAGGAAAATAGAAACAGGACAGGGACAAGTGAGAGCACACTGATGGCCACTGGGAAGCGGGCTTTTCTTTAGTTTCAATGAAGAGTTTAGTCACTAGGATTAATGATTCATGGTGGTTGCTTGATTTCTAAACTGCAGGTCAGGAACAGGCAAAGATTAAAGGTGCCTGCTGAGTTTAGGTAGGCATATGTAGAAATGATAATGGATGTTGTGAACCCAGACCTCAGAAATAGAGGAACTGGAGTAGGTGGCAGAGTGGAAGTTAGAACTCTGAACAGCAAAAGTTAAAAAAGCCATAAATTTAGAGGAAACTAGCTTATGGGGCTAGAGTAACTTCTAGGGCCTATGCATAGATTCACTGGGGTTGACATGAAAGATGGAAGTGATCAGAACTTTGTTGTGGAATGCTAGAAGCTATACTGTCTATAGAGAGTGTCATAAATTTATTCCTGTACAAGTAAGATGATTGTGGTGTCAGGAGTGAAAAACATGTATCCTGAGCTCTGAATGCTGTAGAAAAGACACTATGCCTGTGCAACATAGAAAGGAAATAGCAAAAATATGCACGGGATTCAAAATATACAGATAAGTGTTGAATATGTTCCATGGTTACATATGTGATCTTAAAAACAATGGGAGCTTAATGAAATCATCTTAAAAGTTTCACAATAATGCATGGACTATGGAGTGTTCAGCTGCTAGTAATTCTTCATTGGTCTTCCCTTATAAATACATATTAATCTAAATGCAATTTAAGTTATGTAGTGAAATTCTCAACAACTTTTTTTTCTAACTTGAAATATATCTATCACAAAACCATATACTTCAATAAAAGCAGTATGAAGTTCAACCCCAAGAGGGAACTATACAGTTTAATTTTATATTTAATTAGATAATGAACATACGAATCCTGAATAAGTATTTCTGTGTATTGTGAGATTCAAATTACAGACCTTTTATGTAGAGAACAAGTATGAATTTTATTATCACAAAGATTTGAGTTGGAATCTCCTTTCTGTCATGCGATTTAGGGCCATGTAATAATGAGAATAAGGAAGGTTTATATGTCAGAATAGCTGTTATGAGCATGCTCCATGTGCATCTATGCTTTAAGCACTGGTAATTCTACACGTCTGGCCTGATGGCAAACTGCTCATAATCTAAGTTGGTTTCAGGCATAATAGCATGGAATAACTAAATTGCATCATAAAGATGAGGAAAGTTGCAGACTGAATGAAGCATGAAGGATACATAGGATATCCTATATTGGATTTTTTTTTTCCCTCTGAGCAGTGCCAGTATGACATAATAAAGGGAAAGTAAAGTATGTACACTTTTCTGCATGAATCATAATGCTTACGTATGAGGTTTTTGTTTGTTTGCCTTAGATCATCCTGTCTTCAGGAGATTCTTTATAGTGTTGAGTGTTTTATCTCCCTTTAGAACATCCTGTGTCTGAGCACTTGTCCCTCCAAGATGGATGATTTATTGTATAGGAAATTGCCACACAACAAAGTTGGAGTCTTATGTACAGAAAACAGAAAAGATAACTAATGCTACAAAAGATGTAAGTCAGCTAAAAGATCTGTGCCCCTTTTTGGTAACTCAGGGCCTCAGAACAGGAACACTTGTAAATTTAGATACTGGAATGCCTCTCAATATCTTAATTATCCTCTGTAAAAATCCCTACTAAAAAGTTTGTAAGTAAAATAGCAACATATAATTAAACCTAGAGACAAATTATGGGACAATTTCTTATTCTTCAAATCTATTATTGTCATCATATTTCAAATTCTATTTCTTACCTAAATACCTGCATTAAGTTTCCTCCTTGGATTTTTTTTTTATTTGTAGTTTTCTTTTTTTTAATCATTGTCTCAATCTACTCTCCAAATTGTTGGCAAATAGCCTTTCTATAGATCCAGTTAGATCTTATTCATTTTCAGCCTATATATATTCTTTGGAATTTTGTTTGCTTTGCATATTTTACTTTTGTCTAGCAAACTTGCTTCCCTCATAAAACTGAATTAAGCTAGGGATATTTCTTGCTAACCTAAACCTTAAGCTTTTGTACTCCCACAGCTGTATGTGTATGTCCCTAGATCCAGCTGTCTACACTTGAATTGTTTCCTTATCTATATCCCTTTAGGTCAGTTAGCAATTTGAAGGTTGTATTTTTTAATTTAATCTATTAGCTAGCATATGACCTGATAATAGCAAATGTTCCTTTGGAGTGAGTGAATGGATTAATTAAACCTGAATTAGGAATGCTAGCAGACGTGGTTGATGGTTCTGTACATATGACCACTGGCTACTCTTTCAGAGAACTGGTATTTGGTTCCCAGCACTCATGTTAGATTGCTCACAACTGACTATAATTCCAGCTCAAGACTATTCAGTGTCCTCCTCTGGCTTCCACAGACACATGCGCATACTTATGAACACACACACACACACATACACACACACACACACACACACACACACACACAAAATGAAATTAACTTTTTATAAAAGGAAATGCTGGTACTTTAGAAACTTATAAATGTATAGGCACTCTGCTGGGAGAGCTGGGGAATCCTAGCAAATTTGCGTTGCTAATATTATAGAGATGATATATTAGTTAGGACCCTTTGCTTGTAAATGACAAAATTAAGCACAATGTTACTTTTCCAAAAATTATAAAATTCAATAGAAATTAATTGTAATGAGAATTAGATGAAATCATGATTCAAAAGAATTATAAAGTATTCATGAAAAAAGATAAATGACTAAATTCTTGGAAAAATTCAAAGAGAATACTAATATCCAAATTTAATATGAATTTTTTTCTTTTCAGCTGTATATTATTCCATGTTGTATATAGTCCACATTATTTCCTTACCGATTCACCAGGTGAAAGACATTTAGGTTTTCCCATCTAGTAGTTGTGAGTAGAGCAGCAAAGAACATGAGTGGGCAAGCATCTGTGTTTGGCATGTTGAGTCCTTTGTTCATATGCCAAGGTTGGGTCATATATTAGACTCATTTTAGCTATCTGATGATTCTCCACATTGTTTTCCATAGTGGCTAGGCTAGTTTGCAACCCAATAGTGAAAGATGGTTCGTTTTCACTCTACTTCTTTTCCTGCCTTTCTAGTCAGTTGCTTTCTATAGCAGATATAAAAGAATAGCTCAAAGACATGCAAATGCTGAGAAAAAAAACAAAGTGAATATTTAGAACTTAAAAGTACAGTAAGTAAAATAAAAGCACATAGCTATGTCACAGTAAGTATTACTAAAATGATTAAAGGTTAAATAAGTTCAGAATATAACATCTGCTGTGTTTTTAATAGACTAATGGCTCCTAGAATCCACCTGTCAGAGGCTTGTTTCCCTGGGAGGTACTATTAGGAGATGTCATGAATCTTTGTTGAAGGATTGAAGGGAGGTTCTTCAGTCATGGCGGGGATGTCCTGAGACCTTCAAAACTTTCTGCCTTGATCTGTTTCCTGCGTCATGAAGTTAATGAAGCAAATATTTTTCTCTATTTTGTGCTCACACTCTGATGCATTGCTTTGCCTGACTTCAAGCAATGAGACAAAAATAAACCTTTTTTTATATATATAAAGAAACTATGTTTACTGTCTAAAGTTTTTTTCTTACTAGTAATGGAAAGCTGGGTAGCACAACACTATTAATCTAATATTTGCTGAGATGATGAATCTTGTCAATTTGACAGGACACAACCATGGAAACAAGTCTCTGGGCAGGTTTATGAGGGATTATGTGAATTAGACTAATTGAGATAGACAGACCCATTCTAAATGTAGGCAGTACAGCTCCATACGCTGGAACCTCAAGCTGAATGAAAAGGAGAAAAGCATTGCTTTCTCGTTTCTGACAAGGGAACACAATACGACCAGTTGTCTCCTGCCACCCATTTTCCCCTGCCCTGATGAACTGTATTTCTGTAACTCTAAGCAGAGCTCGACCTGTCTTACTAAAGTTGTTTCTATCATGGGTTCAGTTGCAGCAATGAGAAAAGGAAGTGATTCACTTTTCTTCTCAAGTAACTATATTGTGGTACATCGGTTGCCTTATATATCGGATGACTACCTGACTTAATTTTAGAAAATGTACTTCTACTATTGCTTTTACCTTTAAGTTACTTCAGGATTACACAACAAATGCTATGCTATTACTGTCTAATTAGATACCATGCACAGTGTCAGACACAGAAAACGATGCTTCTTTTCCAGATAATGTACCTGCTGTTTTGCTATAATTGATGCTCATGGAAAGAACTCTATCATAATATATGTTCTGAATACTTTGTCATCCTCTGCTGAACACACATTTGACTTTATTTCTAGACATTGATGTGTCACTCGGCATGAAGAATTTTTAGCAGTGTTTTAAATTTGATGTTTCATGTGGTTGTAAAACCACTGAAGACTGGTTTCTATGATGTGCCTATATCTACTTTTGTGTTTGACTATCCAGAAAAGGGATATTTCTCTAGACAATAAATTAAAATTGCTATATTATCTTCCACTTATATTATTAAACAAAACTACTCCATAGCTTCACTGTTTATTGTTGTAATCAGTATTTAGACAATCTTGTTTTTCTTAATTTGTGTGGAGTAGTTCTAAAATGAACATTCCAAGTGAGAAAAAGTTTAAACCTGAGATCAAGAACATGAACACCAGATAACGTCAGACTCTCCAGATATTTTAGCTTCTTTTTTTCTGTATCTTTAAATAGTGTTACATAGGCTTTGCATTAAAATAAGTTAATTTGCGTATTGCTACTTGTCTTCATTAAAAAGCAAGGCCTTTTTTAAAAAATAAAATCCAACTTTTCCATGATAGATATATGCAGGACAATTTGTGTTCTGAAGACTCAGACTCTGAACTACTTGTCACCTATTATGCAACATAAGATGTCTATGGTGTCTCCCCAGGGGGCAGCTTTGTCTAGTGTGCTATTTTTCCTTCTTAGCCATATTCCTATTTATCCTCTTCCCTGGAGAACAGAAAGAGTTTTTTTTTTTTTTTTCCTTTTACAATTCATGTAGTTAAAGCAGAAGCAATCCTGGATTGGTATTCCCTTCTTGTGCCAACTCCTACATAATTTCCTTGCCTTAAACCTAGATTCCTGTAGGCCTATCTTTTTATTCTCAGTGGTATATGAAAGAGAGAGACAAAAGAAGATGAGAGGGAACAGCAGGTATAGGCCCATGCCACCAAGTCTGGTCAACAGAATGGATGAAGTTGAAGACTAGATATCAGGTCTGGGAGACAATTCTAAAAATACAAAGAATAAAACAAGAAAACCTGCATAGAACATTTGATATCTGTAAATATGGGATAAGAGAAAAACAAACAAACAAACAAAAAAACCAAAACATCTTGAGTTCAATTTTGAGGTATCAAAGCACAGAAAATATAGCCAATACATTTAGTAGAGAGTTTTCCAAAGCTAAGGGAAGAGGAGTCCTTGAAAATAAGGAGACTTATTATAGCATCAAATAGGTAAGGTGATAAAAGGACTCTCCTGTAGTACATTACAGGCAAAACACTAACAAAGAATATTAACAGCTGTGGGAGAGTAAAGTCATGTTACATGTGGAGAGAAACCCATCGGAATGACAACAAATTTCTCAACAGAAAATACATCCAGGGATAGAATATTAGAACGAGATATATAAGGGCTTTCCAACACAGTAACTGACAGCCCGGTTGTGATTTCCAGGAAAGCTATTCTTCAAAACTGAAGAATGAAATGTTCTAGGACTAACACAATCTAAAGGAATTGATGATCACTGAGGCAGCACTTCAGAAGCTCTTTTGAATGACTCCTACACACCAAATAGAAAGCTAAGTATACGAAGCAAACTGTACATGGACAGTAAATAAGTATACAAGGATTAGCAATGTTCCAAACAGTAGGAAAACAATAAAAATGACAGGAATCTGTGTACCATTCAACAATTATTCTAAATGTTAAATGGTGTCAATTCACAATTAAAAGACACAAACTAGCAAATTAGGTTTTAAAAAATTAGTAGTTAATCTATTAGTTGCCTGCAAGAAATGCACCACTAGCATAGACACACACAGACATAGGTTGAAAGGATGCAATCTAAGTGAAATACAAAACAGACATGTCAAATCAACTCATGAAATAATTGGGAGAGCTAAAGAAGCCAACCATATTGATTAAGGGAGAAACTATCAAGAGTATATTGCAATTCTAAATACATATATATAGGACACTGGCATACCCAGTTTTATAAAACAATCATTACTGAATGTTAAAGCATAGTTGACCCCAATACAACAATAGTTTCTCAATAACAATGAGATTGAAGAGGAAATTAAAGTTTCTCAATGAAAAACCTCGGAGCCCAGGTAGATTCACTACTGAATTCTGCCAGACACTTAAAGCAGAACTAATATCAGAGTCTCTTAAAACTGTTCATGAAGTCATCTTATGAAGGTGGTTTTATCCAAACCATCTTATAAAGTTAGTATTATCAGACACCAAAGCAAGATAAATATGTAACAATGAAAAAGACATTTCTAGGTCAGTATTTCTGATAAATATTGATGCAAAATTTCTTCATAAAATATTTCCAAATATAATTTAAGGATACAAAAAATATGGCAAATTTGGCTTCACTTCAGAGATATATGAATGTTTCACTATACATAAATCAAGAAATATATCACATTAATAGAATCAATTAAAAGAAATCACATGATCAACTCAATAGATACAGAAAAGACCCTTGACTAATCCTTCTATCGTCATGATAGAAGCTCCAAAGAAGCCAGAAGTGACATATCTCACCATCCTAAAGCTGTATGAGAAGCTTCACAGCCAGCATTATAGTGAATGAAAAAACTGCATCCATATTGATCAAAACCAGGAATTAAGAGTGTCCACTTTTCCAACTCTTCTTCAGTATAGTCCTTGAAGTTTAGGCACAGCAATAAGAGAAATATAAAGGATACAAATAGGAAGAGTACAAGTTCTATAAATAAGAAAACAAAAGATTTCATCAGAAAACTCTTAGTACTGATAATAGAATCAAAGTAGCAATGTACAAATTAAACATGCAGAATGCAATCAATTTTTATATAACAATAGCAAACATGCTGAGGAAACTCATGGAGAAAAGTCCATTCACAATAGCTTCAAACAAGTAAATAAAATGCTTAATAGTAAACTTAGTCAAGAAGCAAAGGACAACTCAAATATTAAAGAAAATAATTAGAAAAGACACTAGAATATTTGGAAAGACCTTAACACAGATTGTTATTTGTCAACCTGAGAGAATATAGAATCATGTTGGAAGCAAACTTTTGGGCACAACTGTGAAGGATATTTAGATTAAGGGGAACTTCTGAGAATGTCTGTGGAGATTGTTTAGATTGTTTTAGTGGATGTGGGAAGAGCATCTGAATTGTAGGTGATACCATTCCCTTGACAGAAGTTGTCAGACTATATAGAGTGAAGAAAGGTGCATGTATTTATTGTTTGCTTCTGACTATGGACTTAATGGTCAAAGCAGACACTCATAATTATTCGTAACATGCAAGACTAAGGTACTGATAAATGTTCAGCAATAAAGGGATATCTATATTACTTACTTTGATGCCCAGGAACTTCATTGAGGATGGAGTAGAAGGATGATAAGAGATATAGCATTGGGAAAAATAACAAAATATTATGTTCTGGATCTCTGTAGTTTTCAATGTACTTTTGCCTTTGTTATGTCAGTATCTTGAAAACAATCTTGTGAAACAAATAAGGAAAATGTTAATATTTTCATTTGCAGATACCAATACCAAGTAGAAGGAAGTTAATTTGTATGAAGTCAAAAGGCAAACATAGAAAAAGATCATGTCATTTGCTAGTATTAATTGCTGCAAAATTTGGCATTCTCTATAAATGCTTATAATTTTTAAAATCAGGTAATCTCATGAGCTCTAGGAAATTCTGTCTTACTCCAGTTTGTAACTTCAGTGACTATCAGTGTGTAGCATGCAGTAGGTGCCCATATCAGCTGAGTAAATGAAAAAGGAAGGCTGGTAATGTGAAGTAGCATTTCTTTAGGTGATATCTACAAATAGAATGACTGAGATAGTGGAAAGTAGCCTGTTTAAAAATTGTGCTAGATCTCAGGATTTTCTTGATTAGGAAGGCCCTGGGTTTTCTTCACTCTGTATTAGCCTCCAGACTGATCCCAACCTTCATAGTCTCCATTTATGGTCTTATCTCATACCACTTCTAACTCTGTGAGCTAATAATTTCCTCATATACTCTTAGGGACAGTGGCAAAGTCCTTTTATATTTTAGTCTATAGCACTGAGTTTGTCATTTAAAAGTTATCAAGTAAATCTCTATAGAATGAATTAGTAGAAAATATTTAGTACATAACAGTAAAGAGATGATTTGGGGGGGGGGGTGGAGGAGGAACAGTTTTCCTAACACTTAAATATCAATTTCTCCCCCATTTAAAAATTAATTGAGAATTCCATTGATGTACCATGAGTTTTTATTAAATACAGCCCTCTTTCAATTTCCTCCAATTTTCTCCTATCCTTCACCACTATTTCTTCCCAAGGTCTTGTGGTCTTTTGTAAAACCCACTGCATCCACTTAGTGTAAATGGTTATAGGACAAGCAGGGAACTGAGATATTCTTAGAGCCAGAGGGAGTATGTAGCAGCAGTGAAACAGATGTCAGCAGAGGCTGACATTACAGGGCTGTTGCACACATACAATCAGTAGCTATTCCATGTACAAATTCAAGCATGGATGGTGGAAGAGCTCATGTAATTCTTCCACTAGCTGAGAGGCTACTGGCAATTGATAACTTCTGGGAAGGGAAAGTTGGTTTCTGTAAGAGATATGGGCTCCCAGGGGGCTGCACTTTTTAGTCTGATTCAGAGTAGATATTTATTTACTTCTCTCTCTCTCTCTCTCTCTCTCTCTCTCTCTCTCTCTCTCTCTCTCTCTCTCTATATATATATATATATATATATATATCAAGAACTTTGAATTAGGATTTTTGAACCCAAATGTAACTGTTAAAACTTTGGAAAATTTAAATGATCTTCTTATTAAATGTATTTATTTACTTCTCTCTCTCTCTCTCTCTCTCTCTCTCTCTCTCTCTCTCTCTCTCTCTCTCTCTCCATATATATGCATATATATAGATATATGTACACACACATATATATGTACACACACATATATATTACATATGTGTATTACTTATATACTTATTTGAAAATAGATATGAGAATAAATGCAAGATACACCTAACCAGTTGAACCACAACAGAAAAGAATTTACTCTTACAGCGATACTGTTTGCTGTTACTTTAATACAACCCCTGTAATGTAAAAGGGTGTTTTATCCTCTCATAGGTTTTTCTTGTTTAGTGCATTTATGTATTATACTGTCTTCATTTTGGTAAAGTTACAATTTTTTTAAATTGAAAATAAATTCTTCTCTCATACAATACACGCTGACCATAGTTTCCTGTCCCTGTACTTTTCTCAGCTACCCTCCATCTCCCTATTCCTCAATTTCACTCCCTCCATTTATTCTTCAGAGTGGACTTCCAAGAGACAACAGTCAAATGGGACAAAACAAGATATAAAAAGACAGGGCAAAAGCCCTCCCATTCCTCAATAAGGCAATCTTATAGGAGAAAAAGACTCCCAAAACCAGGCAGAAGAGTCATAACCCCATTCCCACTGTTCAGATTCCCACAAAAAACAACAAGCTGACAGCCATAACATATACATAGAGGCCCTGGTGAAGACCCACACAGGTCCATTGCTTGCCACTTTAGTCTCTGTGAGCCCATATGTCCTGCTGAGTTGTTTCAGTGGGGCCAAGTTGTTTGCAGTAGGTTTGTTTTTTTATCCTTTGGTCATTTAATAAAGTATAAATATTTTAGAATAATAGTTATGGTTTTGATTTGACATACTACAAATGTCAGTATATTGACTATTTCTACTAATTTTGAGTGAGTGTCTCTTAAATAAAATCATACTAGTACATGAAGAACAGTTATATGTGGGCTTTCTACCAACTTTAAAGCTCTGCTTGCCTCAGTTTCCTTCTCTGCTAGTAGGTAAGGCATTGGTGTTGCAAACTCTTCACACAGCATCTTCCTTCTTATAAAATCTTCAGAGATCTTTATGGCATGAACCTTAGTTTCTTTTCAGTAAAGTCTCAGTCCAAGAGAAGTCAAGTAACTCATGTGACACCAGATGCTGGTGAGGATGTGGAGAAAGAGCAATACTCCTCCATTGTTGGTGGGATTACAGGCTGGTATAACCACTCTGAAAATCAGTCTGTCGGTTCCTCAGAAAATTGGACATAGTACTACCTGAGGACCCTGCTATACCACTCCCAAGTATATACTCAAAAGATGCACCAACATATAACCAGGATACATACTCCACTATGTTCATAGCAGACTTATTTATAATATCCAGAAGCTGGAAAGAACCCAGATGTCCTTCAACAGAGGAATGGATACAGAAAATGTGGTACATTTACACAATGAAGTACTACTCAGCTATTAAAAATAATGAATTCATGAAATTCTTAGATGGAATTTGAAAATATCATGCTGAGTGAGGTAACCTAGTCCCCAAAGAACACATATGGTATGCCCAAAAGCTTGGAATACCCATGATATAATTCAAAGACCACATGAAGCTCAAGAAAGAAGACCAAAATGTGGATGCTTCAGTCCTTCTTAGAATGGGGAACAAAATACTCAAGTGAGGAAATACAGAGACAAAGGATAGAGATTGAAAGAAAGGCCATCCAGAGACTGTCAAATCTGGGGATTCATCCCATATACAGATACCAAACCCAGACACTATTGTGGATGCCAGGAAATGCTTGATGTCTCCTGAGAGGCTCTGCCAGAGCCTCACAAATGCTCTGCAACTGACCATTGGACTGAGAACAGGGTCCTCAAAGGAGGAGTTAGAGAGAGGACTGAAGGAGCTGAAAGGGGTTGCAACCCATAGGAAGAACAATATCAACCAACCAGACCCATCAGAGTTCCCAGTGACTAAACCACCAACCAAAGAGTACACATGGAGGGACCCATGGCTCCAGCTGCATATGTAGCAGAGGATGGCCTTATCAGACATTAATGGGAGGAGAGGTCCTGAGAAGGCTGGATGCCTCAGTATAGGGGAATGTCAAGGAGGGGAAGCAGGAGAGAGTGGATGGGTGGGAAAGCACTCTCTTAGAAGCAGAGAGAGGGAGGATGGGATAGGAGGTTTTCTTTTATTTTTCATCTTTTTAAAAAATGGCAAGCTGAATAACGTCACACCAATGGACATGCCAACCTGGATAGGGAAATGCCCACGAGGTCTCAACAGTATAGAAAGCACTACAGGCAACTGTGTTAAGGTGAGAGTGGCAGAGGTGATCTTCTCTTGGGAAGAACACGACAGTTAGTTGTCCAGTGCCAAATGGCTCCAGAGGAGAAATCAGGAAAGGGGATAACATTTGAAACATAAATAAATAAAATATCCAAATAAATAAATAAATAAAGTCAAGTAAGAAAAACATATTGGTATACAAGGTTTTTAAATGTCATGTATTATAGCCATGCCAATAATCCTAAAAAATTAATTATTCCTAACTTGGCATTTGAATATTTTCCTTCAATCTCCAAAAAGGTTTAGAGAGCATAATAATTTTTTTCATACTTGGGTGTTTATTCCATTAAGAGAAGATTGAACTTGATATCATATATGGTGTTCCAATGCTCTTTGTCCTTAGTTTATTCTGTTTCTTAATAATATACATTTTCCTTATGTGAAACTGGGCTTTCAGTACATATGCAAGTTACTGTGTAAATTCTTTGCCTGACTGTACTGCTTTCCCCACGTAGCAGCCTAGGTCACCTTCACAATGTCAAGATTAGCTATATATGAACCGTTATAAATGATGTCTTGTGTGGATGTATTGTAAATGGAATCTGTTGAAATATGTCCATCACTTTACAAGTTATGTTTCTCTTTATGTTTCTATTATCATTTTAATTACATGGAACATTCCTGGCCTTGCTTTGTAAAGTCATCCAGCAAAGACAGGATATTCCCACATCACCGACAGCAGTATCTGCCCACTTGGTATTTATTTCTTGCAAAGCTATATATTATTTTTCTTTTATTTTACATCTTTTTAAAAAGTGGCAAGCTGAATAACATCACACCAATGGACATGCCAACCTGGATAAGGAAATGCCCACAAGGTCTCAACAGTATACAAAGCACTACAGGCAACTGTATAAAGGTGAGAGTGGGAGAGGTGATCTTCCCTTGGGAAGAACAAGACAGTTAGTTGTCCAGTGCCAAATGGTTATCCCTGAAAGCATACATACAAGTTACATTATATGGATTGAATAGCTTATATTTAGAAATATATGTATGCATACATATTTGTATAGTCTATATGTATATATGTATGTATATACATATGCATATATATTGTATACATATGTGCTTGCAATAATAATTCGTGAGAAAAGAGGCAATGTGAAGGGGAAGAGAGAAAGTTATATGGGAGGGTTTTGAGGGAGGAAAGGAAGAGAGAATGTAATTATATTATAACATCATTTATAAAACATCCACAAAATGGTTAAGCTTTTCACCCCATTATGAAACAAATAGAGAATATAAACCTTGAGTTTTAAGTTTCATAATTTTATATGCATGTAACTTGGTCAACTTTATTAGTACTGTGTGATGTCTGATTGCACTGAAATTTTGGATGTGGAAGAATATATTGCCATTGCCCTGTGGTCTTTTAGATAGTAGTAGTCTAAAAGGGAAATGATAAGCTTTGCATTCAAGCTGAGTTAGGTAAAAATTAAGATAGTATGGGCAGAGATCAATTGGACATAGTTGAGCTACAAATTTCAACTTTATACTAGTGCATTCATTGCTCTTTACCAAATTTTCTGCCATTATAGAACCTTTATCTATGCTATGTTTCTGTGTAGAAAGTATCCAAATGGCTATTTCATTTTAATTTTCAAGTGAAAATTTTGTACCTTGGCATTTAGAAGACTTATTTCAATCTGCTTTTCTCATTACTCATGATTTAGAAGTGTGGTCTTGGGAGTAACAGATAAAGAAGATTTTATTACTATACTCTGAATAACTTAATTATTAGGTAAATATTAAGGAGAATAAAATTTTCCTAACAAGTAAATGAGAATTATGCTACATATAGAGACCATGAAAATAAACTTTATGTTATTTTAACAGAGTTGCTTGCCCTCCAGTTAAACACAATATATACCATAGGTTCCTATCTCTTTGCCTTTGCTCTTCTTCATGACTCTGACTGTGAACTTTATTCAAAAATCGAAGTCTTCTATGCTTCATTTGGGATGCCTTTTTTTTTTTTTTTTTTTTTTTTTTTTTTTAGAAAACCTTCCTTAATTCCTACTTCTCTTAATTTTAAGTGGGTAGTTCCCTTACTTGGATCCTTCCACAGTTTCATACCCATGGTTAAGGCATGTATCATATTTGTTTTTATTTGAGTTTAGCTTGTAGGTCAGATCCATCATCTTTTTAGAATATAAGTTTGAACAAAGTTGATGCTTTTTCTTTTTCTGTCATTCTCTAATTTTAGTGGATTGATTGGATTCGGACACATGAAAATTTCTGAGTTAAATTAGTTACATCATCAGTAACTTGTGCTTTCTCTATATTATAATTCATAGAACAAAAATAAATGAAGAAAGCATTTACATATTATATCTGATGCTTCACATGCATCCTGTAATGTTCACAACAAACATACAGTGTACATATTTACATTTTAAAATTTAGGCTTACAGTGATAAGAGGTTTTTGTAGGATCACATAGAAATTTTCAGAGATTTGAACTCACATATTCCTGGTATTTTACTTCACTCATAAGGTTGCTTTTCAATAAGAAGACATAATATGATTCTTTAGATGTGGTAGATTTATCCACAGTCAGAGTCCACGTAACATTATCTGGTCAATTTCCTCATTTCACAGATGAAGAAATTCAGTTTTAGAAAGAACAAAAGTCTTGTACAAAGTCATTCAGCTAATAAGCCAGGCTCAGTCTGGGTTCCAAGCCAGCTCTAAACATAGTAATTTTCTAAGAGGCACAGATGCCTCTCTCACTGTGGGCCAACAAAACGGATTGCTCTTCTGAACTTCTGGCCCTCCACCTGGGCCCTCATCTATCACCTTCACAATTAGAGCCTACTTTATTTTGGTTAATGAGATATCACTATTAATTTTTCTACTGTGGGCCACATTGAAGGTCAAAGATACTGAGCCCACGCTGTGCTTAGTTTCTAACTGTAATCTCTGGGACAGAAGAGCATCTAAGATTATTTCATAACAGTACTATTGTAACTTTTCATTGACTTGTGACTCTTAAAACTCGTTAAAAATCATATTTTCATGTTTTGTATATCTTTGAATATATTGGAAGACCGTGTTAAAAATTTTCAAAGGTATTTCTTCATTCTGAGGTTCTTGTTCTATAATTTGGATAATTATAACTTAGTTTTGTTTCTTTTACTTATTTAGTGGTAGTGACTTCATTTTTCTTAAAAGCTGAATTTCATTTCATTGCGTAAATATAGCACATTTTTATTATCAGTTTATCAGTTAATGCCCATCTAGGCTGTTTCCAGTATCTTGTTAAGGATGAATAGAGCAGCAATGAACATGAATGAGCAAGTGCCTGTGTATAACAATGTATATTCTTGAATTATGTATGCAAGATTAGTATAGCTGTACATTTATGTAGATCAATTCTTAACGTTTTAAATGCTAGCCACACTAGATAGTTACAGGTTGAAAAATGTAAATAGATCTATATGTATTGCCTTTACAAACGTCTGAATTGGTCAAGTACCCCAAAGTAAGTCTCCATACCCAAACACTGATACTATAGATTATGCTCGTATTCACTGGCACACAAAAGGGTTTTTTCAACAGGACACCAATACCACAGGCATGAAGACATAAGTTAACAAATGGGACTTCATGAAGCTAAACTGTATGCATACAGCAAAGGACAGCAAGGTCGCAGCCCACAGCATAGGAACAAATCTTTACTGTTTACCCATCTGATAGATGGTAAGTTTCTAGATGATATAAAGAGAGAAAAATGTGGGGCAGTGAACTGTGCACAGTGTGAGCACAGGCCTTGAACCCTGGTGACCTGGTAGGTGGTGACTTCCAACTACAAGGGACAGGAAAGGCAGGTGTTCAGCCACACCCCTTGGGATCCTGGCTCCTGTGCAGCTACAACCTCCCACAGCCACTCCCCCCCCCCCACACACACAGAGGTGTGTGGCTATTAGTCAAGTAGGCAACTGCCCCAAGCTCCTGGTATTCTGTCTGTATTCCACCCCCACAGTTACCTGGCAACAGCCAAGTATGCTCTGCCCTACAGTGACCTGGCAACAGCCAGTTAGGCCCAGCCCACTATAAAAAGAGTTGCTTACCCCCTCCTCACTCTTGCTCCCTCTCTTTACTCTCTTGCTCCTGCCTCTCTCTCTTGCCCTCTTGCTCCCCTTCTCTCCTCATCCCCTTCCCCCTTTCTCCACTTGGCCATGGCCAGAATCTCCTTCTCTACTCTTCTCCCTTTCTCAGCCTTTCTACAATAAAAGCCTTAAAACCATAGACTGCCTCTTCTCACCAGGATCTGCTGTGCTGGAGCAATGGAGCAGGTCTTCCCCTAATGAGCTGCATGTCCTTTCAGCGTTCTCAGAAGGTCTCCACCAACCCAAGCCGCCTGCCTAAGCAAGCAAGCCAAGGACTCTCATCCCCCACTGTACCCATCCAGAGCCCTCTCCTCTTGCCCTTTTCCCCTCTGCCTCGGGCTAGCACCACCCACAGGCTCACACTCCATTCTCAGCTCTTCCATGACATACAGCAGTGTTCAGGATGTCTGAGCATATGAAAACCTATTGTTCTACACCTCCGTTCATGCCCAGGGACCCTAGCAAAATTTGGCAAGTTCTGTGGGGACCCTAGACTAAGTCTTCCCCAGCCCCAGTGTGGGGTCCTGAGGATTCTCACACCCAGAGGAGGGGTAGGGGTAGGGGGAGGGGGAGGTCCGCAGCACAGTCAAACTTCCTGTATCCACCTCCAGGAGTGGCCCTAGCCCTGTGGCAGGCTGGACACAGAACCCCATTTTTGACCCACAGAAAAAAAATAGCACAACTAACATCAAGAAAACAAGCTAATGATATGATCATGTGGGTTTGTCTTTGAGTTTGTTTATATAGTGGATTACAGTTATGGATTTCTGTATATTAAACCATCCCTGGGATGAAATCTACTTGATCATGATGGATGATCGTTCTGATGTGTTCTTGGATTCGGTTTGTGAGAATTTTNTTGAGTATTTTTGCGTCGATATTCATAAGGGAAATTGGTCTGAAGTTCTCTTTGTTGGGTCTTTGTGTGGTTTAGGTATCANAGTAATTGTGGCTTTATAGAATGAATTGGGTAGAATACCTTCTGTTTCTATTTTGTGGAATAGTTTGAGGAGAATTGGAATTAGGTCTTTGAAGGTCTGATAGAACTCTGCATTAAACCCATCTGGTCCTGTTTTTTTGGGTCGGGAGACTATTGATGACTGCTTCTATTTCTTTAGGGGATATGGGACTGTTTAGATCATTAATCTGATCCTGATTTANATTTGGTACCTGGTATCTGTCTAGAAAAATTGTCCATTTTATCCAGGTTTTCCAGTTTTGTTGAGTATAGGCTTTCGTAGTAGGATCATGTAGGAGTTGTGAGAATTTTTTTCTAAAATATTTATTTCATTAAATTATTTATTTATTTACATTCCAAATGTCTCCACCTTTCTCGGTCCACCCTCCCCAAGTTCTTTACCCCATTCTTCCTCCCCTTTGCTTTTGAGAGGGTGTTCCACCCACCCACCCCCACTTCCTAGCATCATCCCCTTATCCTGGGGCTTAAGGTTTCTCTAGGATTAGGGACATCCTTTCCCACTGAGGCCAGACAAGGCAGACCTCTGTTACATATGTGCCCTGGGCCATTGGCCAGCCCATGTATGCTCTTTGGTTGGTGGTTTAGTCTCTGGAAACTCCCAGGAATCTGGATTAGTTGATACTGTTGGTCAACCTATGGGGTTACCATCCCTTTCAGCTCCTTCAATCTTCCCCTTACTCTTCCATAGAGGTCCCCAACCTCACTCCTCTGGTTGGCTGTTAGTATCTGCATCTGTCTCAGTCATCTGCTGATAGAGATTCTCAGGGGACAGCCATGTTAGGCTCCTGTCTGCAAGTATAACAATAGCATCAGTATTAGTGTCAGGTTTTGGTGACTGCATATGGGATGAATCCCAACTTGGGCTGGTCACTGGATGGCCTTTCCTTCAATCTCTGCTCCATTTTGGTCCTTGCATTTTCTTTAGAAAGGAATAACTCTGGATTAAAATTTTTGAAGATGGGTGGGTAGCCCCATGCCTCAGCTGGGGGCCATGTCTATCTACTGGAGGTGATTTCTTCAGATTTCATCTCCCCACTGTTGGGCATTTCAGCAAAGGTCATTCCCATTGAGTCCTGGAGCCTCTCATATCCCAGATCTCTGGGACTGTCTAGAGGTTTCCCTTTTCCCACACCCCACCTGCTGCATATTTCCATTCATTCTTCTGACCCTCTGAGCTTCTCTTCTGTTTCCCACATACCTGCTCCTGCTCCCTTTCCCCCCTGCTCCCTCCCAGTTCCCTTCTTCCCTCTGCTTCCAGTGATTATTTTGTTTCCCGTTCTAAGTAGGATTGAAGAATCCACACTTGGGCCTTCCTTCTTGTGTTTCATACAGTCTGTGACTTGTATCATGGTTATGTACTTTTTGGCTAATATCCATGTATCAGTGAGTACATACCATGCATGTCATTTTGGGTCTTAGTTACCTTGTTCACAATATTATTTTCTAGTTCCTATTTGTCTGCAAAATGCATGATGTCCTGTTTTTAATAGCTGAGTAGTGTTCCATTGTATAAATGAACCACATTTCATGTATCCATTCCTTAGTTAAGAGACATGTAGGTTGCTTCCAGCTTCTGGCTATTACAAATGAGACTGCTATAAACACAGTGGAGCATGTGTCTTTATGGTATGGTGGGGCATCTTTTGGGTATATGCCCAGGAGTGGGATAGCAGGATATCAAGGTAGAATCATTTCCAATATTCTGAGGAACTGCCAGATTAGTTTCCAGAGTGGTTGTACCAGTTTACAATCCTACCAGCAGTGGAGGAGTATCTCTCTTTCTTCACATCCTTGGCAGCATGTGCTGTTGCTTGAGGTTTTTTTGTTTTTGTTTTTGTTTGTTTGTTTGTTTTGTTTTTTTAATCTTAGCCATTCTGATAGGTATAAGAGGGAATCTCAGGGTTGGTTTGATTTACATTTCCCTTACGGCTAAGGATGTAGAACATTTCTTTAGGGACTTTTTTGGTCATTCAATATTCATCTGATGAGAATTCTGTCCAACTCCATTCCCCATTCATAAAACTAAAGAAATTTTAAAATGTAAAAAATTTAAACACGAACAAGTAAGTATTATTTCCCTACAGCACATACCCATATTATCAGCCTCTCTCCAACTTCCAAATCTAGATGTGTACAAAATTTTTTATATTTTTTTCAATCAAAAATTAAAAAAAATCTCTACATATGTATTTTTCCTTCTGAAATAAAATGTATTTAATATAGAGCAGAAAAATCATAATCATTTTTGGAAATCACATTTTGAGGACTCTAGTTTTAACAGATCATCACAGTTTCCTGGTGTTGCATACCATCTTATGTGATTCCAGGTACTGTGCACACTAAGGCAGTGCTTTAATTAGACCATCTCATACTAAGGGGTTTATTCTCTCTCTTCCTACCCTTCCTGTTTGCAAATCTGAGTTGACTTCTGAAAGTATACATATTGAGGAGACAATAGACATCTAATTAAGTAAATAAATTTGGCTCTTTGAAAATTATATTTTAATATGATAATTTATACCACTGAAATGACAAATTATATTAACATTATACTAAAGTTCTTAAAGCGAAGAGGTTCACTATGCTAATGATGAAGCCAGGAATAGAGTCACCAAATCAAAATCCATAGTTCATATAATGGATTGTATTGCTTATCACTGGGAATTTAATATGGGTGTGTATGGATTTTATGTTAAAAAGATTTGGGTGAAGGCTGTGAGAAAATACACTTTTAAAATTAAAATGCATTTCAAAATGTTCTATAAAATCTGAGACTTGAATTAAATATTTTTTTTATATAAAAGGAACAGTGGAGGGAGGGCTCTCTGCTTCCCAAAGTCTTATTCTTTTATTTATTCATTTATTTATTTTGCTAATTTTGCTTCTGAGCTTTGTTGTGACCTTTCCCTTTAAAGGCTAATTTACATGTTACATACTAACTCACTTCCTTGGGTTCTTAAAACAAACTTGTGGTAACTTTGTATTTGCTAAATATACTTCCCCAACTAAAGATGAAAATTCAAATGATTAAAGTATTTTTTAACTTTGAATCAGTACCTGAAAAAAAAAATCATGAAACAAGAACCTAGTGACCAAAATTTGTTGCCTGTCTCTGTCTGTAGAGGCTTCTGAGAGAAGGCTTAATTTCTTTTCTAAACTTCACCAATGGCACCTGGTCCTGAGGAGTTTGTACACAGTATTTTACCAGTAAGTTTTCTCAATAGTCCTGATTATATACTTTTTGTCTGTTGTTCCCAATTCATTTTAAAAATCTCAGCGAGATCAAATTTTCTAAGAGAATAGTCGCTCCCAATTTGTCTTAGTTAAGGTTTCTTCTGCTTCAAGGGAACACCATGACCAAAAAGGAAGTTGGGGAGGAAAGGGTTTATTTCAGTTCATCACAGAAAGAAGACAGGAAAGGAACTCAAACAGGGCAGGACCCGGAGACAGGAACTGATGCAGAAGTCATGGAGGGGTACTGCTTACTGGTTTGATTCCCATGGCTTGCTCAGCCTGCATTTGTAGAGAACCCAGGACCACAAGCCCAGGCATGGCACCCCACACAAGGGGCTGAGCCTTCCCCCATTGAGCATTAAGCAAGAAAATGCCCCACAGCCTGATCTCACAGGGGCATTTCCTCTACTGAGGTTCCTTCCTCTGGTGATTCTAGCTTGTGTCAGGTTGACACACAAAATCAGCCATTATACTATTGCAAAGTATGTCCCACCTGTTACATACTTAAGTCACTTTGTTCCTTTTAAGGACACACATTCGTATTTATATTTGTGTAAATATGTGATAGTCTTTTGGGCTTTAGTAAACTCTATACCCCATATGACCAAGGTTCTTATTTTTCTTACATGGCAGTGAGATTTTTCTTCATCTGAAAGTTAAAAATGATGCTGAAATCAGAGAACAATGAATAATCAAGAGTAACATAGTAGTTAGAACAGTGTTCCGAGGCTTGAAGGGTCAATGGATTTTAGAAGATGAACAAAAAACACTGAAAACTAGGTGAAAAAGGCAATTTTCCCCCCTTGGGGAATTTCATTGGATCATAACCTGAGCTAAACACTTTTTCTGTCTTAAACCAGTTTTATGCAACAATGAGAACTCATTAAGCTGTGGAGTTTTAATATTTATGAGTGGTCAATCCATATGTCATGATGTATTTTGATGGTTACAGAGTGGCTTGCACGCACAAGGCTCTGGATTTGACACGTAGCACTGCACCTACATCCCCATGCCCAACAATAACGTAGAAAAGAGTACAGGTCCTCTGAGGTCGGCAATGTAGTTGAGAATGAGTTAGAAACAAAATTGAGAAACCTCATGGAAAACACACATTTGCTGTCCAATTTCAATTTGAATATGAAGCACCATGACCTGAGCAGCCAGAGCTGTGTGAGAAATGGCAGGACTCTGCATACAAAAGAAATTCTATTCACCAGCCCTCCAACTAATAATCAAATGGGAGAAATGTTTTCATAAAATCCTTCCCTCAGACTCCAGTAAGTCAAATATATTTTGATGTACCAAGTTTTGTGACACAAGCCAGAATGTGGTGTATTCTGATTTTTCTTACAGGTATGATTGACAAATCCTTTGAGAACATTGACAAGTTAATGCTAATGTGATCCATATTAACCTACTAGAGGTATCACATGTAGTCACTAATTTATTTTTTAAATGAGTGCAAATACATTTCTTGCAAAGGAAGGAAGTAAGGATCTTTTGACAACTTCAGTGTTGCCACAGAGTGACAGAATAATTTGAAAGACAGAAAAGTAAACTAAAAACTTCCTGGTGCCTAAATATAAATCCCCTTCCTCCCAGCAGAGTTAATGTAATACGAATGATATTATGAATAAGTGTGGAAAACTGGAGTCTTGTACTTTGGCTTCGATTTTATTGATGTATTCAGTCTTTAACAGAAACCCAGAACTCCCAGGGACTAAACCACCAACCAAAGAGCATACGTGGAGGGATCCATGGCTCCAGCTACTTATGTAGCAGAGGATGGCCCTATCTGGCATCAAAGGAGGGAGGCCTTTGGTCCTGTGGAGGCTTGGTGCCCCAGTGTAAGGGTATGCTAGAGGGGTGAGTGGGAGTGGGTGAGTGGTTGGAGGAGCACCCTCATAGAGGCAAACGGGAGGGGGACAGGGAGGGGAGTTTGTGGAAGAAACCTGGAAGGCGTGATATCATTTGGAATGTAAATGAATAAAATGATTAACACCCCTAAAAAGTAAACAGAACGCCTTTCTAGATGAATTTGAGAATTACTCTTAATTGTGTTGGGATTTTTGATGAGGATTGCATTGAATCTATAGATTGCCTTCGATAGGATGGCCATTTTTACTATGTTAATTCTGCCAATCCTTGAGCATGGAAGATCTCTCCATTTTCTGAGATCTTTTTCAGTTTCTTGAAGTTATTGTCATACAGGTCTTTCACTTGTTTGATTAGAATTACCCCAAGATATTTTATATTATTTATAACTATTGTGAAGGGAGATGTTTTCCTAATTTCTTTCTTAGCCTGTTTATCCTTTGTATAAAAAGGAAAACTACTGATTTATTTGAGTTAATTTTATATGTGGCTACTTTGCTGAAGTTGTTTATAATCTGGAGAAATTCTCTGGTAGAATTTTTGGGGTTGCTTATGTATACTATCATATCTTCTGTAGTGATAACTTTATTTCTTCTTTACCTATTTTTATCTGCTTGATCTCTTTCTGTTGTCTTATTCTTCTAACACTTCGAGTACTATATTGAATAGATATGGGGAGAGTGGGCATCCTTGTCTTGTCCCTGATTTCAGTGGGATTCCTTCACATATGTCTCCATTTAATTTGATTTTGGCTGTTGGTTTTCAGTAAATTGCTTTTACTATGTTTAAGTATGGGCCTTCAATTCCTGATCTCTCCAGTACTTTTAGCATGTAGGGGTGTTGAATTTTGTCAAATGCTTTTTCTGCATCTAAGGGGATGATCATGTGATTTCTTTTCTTTGAGTTTATAGAGCAGATTACATTAATGGAGTTTTTTTTTTTTATTAAGCCAATCTTGCATCCCTGGGATGAAGCCTACTTGATCATGGTGAATGATGGTTTTGATGTATTCTTGGATTTGGTTTGCAAGTATTTTATTGAGTATATTTGCATTAATATTCATAAGCGAGATTGGTCTGAAGTTCTCTTTTTTGGTTGGGTCCTTAAAAGGTTCAAAATTGTTATTTATATCCAGGAGTAGCCAACAGCCACCTAATTGGACTTAAGGTCCAATCAGCAAGAGAGAAATCACTCCTGGTTCCATAAATATAGCCTATTACTTATGAATTGTGAGGTTATGAGCCCTAGAAGAGAACTTAGTACTGCCATTTTCTAAGCTAGTATAATTTCTAACTATATTCTAAATACCATTCTTATACCTGTAGATATTTTTTAATCATTCATCCCTTATCAAAGAAGCTTCTTCTTGCAGCAAGCAGAGACCACCAGAGAAAACTACAACTGGTCAAAATGTAAAATACTGACCCTGGATGCCCAGTCCCAGTCGATGCATTTACAATATAACTCCTACCTCTAAGGCTCAGAGACATGACAACACAAACTGACATGGTAATGTGAATGTAGAAATCTGACAAGGCCTCATTCCTAGATAAAGAGCTACAGCAATTAGTGGTTGCTGAATAGGAGGAATCTGTCTTCTCTAGGATTGAGCCTCTGGATAGGTCATCAAGTCCCCAGCACTAACTCCTAAACATATATTCATATGTACAATAAGAAATGAACTCAGACAGCTTTACTTATAAATTTATTTTTGTGTGTGTATGTAAAAAAGTAATAATTAAAGTATAAGAAGTCTGGTGTGGGGGAGAGGTTGGAGGGAGGAAAGGGAGGCAGGAAAATAATGAAAATGAAGTATTCACATAAGATTCTCAAAAACTAAAGTTAAGAAAGGGAGTACAGGGGAATAAACATTTGCAGGGCAAGAGAAGACTGGATCCTGCTCTCAGCGTTCCTTAGTTGCCTGTAGTTCTTTGCATTGGGTTGGAGTGCCATGGGCTTCCTAAAGGTCATTTTACCATGCTTATTGTTTTCATTATTCAGTTCATGCTTCAGAGGTCATTTTGGTGAGACTTTATGGGAGTAGCTTCTGACATGATTACTAGGAGACAGTCTCAGAGCAAATCCTCCGATCCTCTGGCTCTGAAAATCTTTCCACTAGTGCTTCCTCTTCCACAATGTAACCTGTGTCCTAGGTGGGAGGTGTATTTTGTAAATGGGACTGGGCTCCACGACTCTGCATTTTGATTGTGGTTTTCTTTCTTTGTATATTGCTTGTTGATTTGTTTTGTAATGGTTTCCACCTGTTGCTAAAGAAACTTTTAAAAATGAAGGCTTAGGAATACACTTATCTGTGGGTATAGCAGCTATTTAGTTTTTTAGTTGAGTAAAGTAGTGGTTGTAGGTTTTCCTCCAAGATCTATGACTTCACTGGCCCTTGGTAATTGGCTAAGCCTCAGTACTGGGCATGGTTTTCTTCCTTTTGAGCCAGTCTTCAGGCCAATTAAGGATCTGTTGGTTACTGCCAAGATATGTGTGTCACTGCTGTATACTTATTGTGCAGGAATGCTGACTGTGACCCTCTAGTTGTTGGAATTCATAGACAGCCTAGCTAGGTAGCACAGTTGGTTGCTTCCCTCCTTAGGAAGCTTATAGGGTGCCTTGGGGTGCCATGACATTTAATCTTCAAGATGGAGGCATTCAAGTCAGGCCTAGCTCAGGTGCCTCTGAACTTTGTGCCTGAAGTGTGTGGTGTCTAGAAATGCAGACTTACATTCCAACTCTGAAGGCACAGTGAAGAGGATTAGAAGTAGACTGTTTTGGGGGAGACTCTTCTACAACTCTGACCAACAATTTAAAAGAGGGCTTCTCATGTCCAGTGTTGGAATTTTTCTTAGGTGGTCTTTGGTACTTGGAGGTAGCTTTGTCAACTTAGATGGGACTATCCATTTAAGCTATATCATATTTATATGCAGACATAAGTTTTATAGATTTATTTTTAGATAAAATTAGGTGTGATTCCTTATGACTGTTCCAGATCCTTACTGTATTTTATCCTCCTTCTCCTGCATTTACTTTCATTCCCTTCTCTAAAGAGGTATATTTTCACATTTCTCCATCCATATCACTTATTCCCTGATATTCTCTCATCTATTGCCCTTCAATTTTCCCATTCCAGCAATAGTCCCATTATGCTGTCCTGGTTTCTATACTTATTCCAGGATATATACTCATATTTTATTACTTAGAGCTAGGAGCCTTCAATAAGAGAGAACATGTGATGCTTGTCTTTTTGGGTTTGGGGCATCTCACTTAATATCATTCTTTTCTAGTTTCACCCATTTTCTTGCTAAGTTCATGACTTTACTTTTTCTTTATAGCTGCATATATTCAATATTATATATGTGCCTTATTTTCATTCTTAATTTGTCCATTGAAGAACGTTTAGATTGTTTCTATTTCCTAGCTATTATGAATTGAGAAGCAATGAGCATGGCTAGCCAAGTACCTTTGGACAAACAAGTCCTTTGTGCATATGCCAAAGAATATGGATCATATGGTAAATTATTTAATTTTAGATCTCTGAGAATACTTCCCAGTCCTATTCACAACAACCTCAAATAAAGTATAACACCTAGGAATAAACCTAATGAAGAAGGGGAAGGAACTCTACAATGAAAACTTAAACTTCTGAAGAAAGATGGACATTAGAAAATGGAAAAACATCCCATGCTCATGGATTGGTAGAATTAATGCTGTGAAAATGACTTTTTGTTGCCAAAGCAATTAACAGATTTAATCCAATCTCAATTAAAATCCTTATTCCATTGTTTACTGAAATAGGGGAAAAACTATCATAAAGTTTATATGGAATTACAAAAGAATCTGGATTACTAAGACAGTAGAGGGATTATCATTCCACATATTAGAAACAAAGTAACTAAAACAATATGGTATTGGCATAAAACAGACATGTTCAGTGGGACAAAATTGGTGACTAAAACATGAGCCATGTAACTTCAGCCACTTAATATTTGACAAAGACACTAAAAATATATACCAGTAAAAAAAGAGGCATCTTCAACAGATGGTGCTGAGGAAACCTGATGTCAACATTCAGAGGAATTAAAATAGATCTGTTATCTGTCACCTTATACAAAATGTAATTCCAAGTGGACTAAATGTTAATTCTCTCTTTTTTTCATTAATTAATTTATTTAGTTACTTTACATCCCAATTGTAACCCCCCTCCTCCTGGTTCCACCCTCACAAAGCTCCTCCTTCCAGCTCTTCTCTGAGAAAGGGGAGACCCCCCCCCATGATGGGTATCTCACCACACTGGCACATCAAGTCACCATAGGAATAGGCACAGCAACCCCTGAAGCCAGACAAGGCAACCCATTTAGAGGAATGGGATCCTCAAGCAGGCAACAGATTCAGGGATGTCGTGCAGTTGTTGGGAGACCCAAAGAAAGACCTAGCTCCACATGTGCTACCTATGGGCAGGGAGCTTAGTTACATCCCATGATAATTCTTTGGTTCAGTCTTTGGGAGTTCACAGGGTCCAGGTTAGTTGACTTTGTTGGTCTTCTTGTGGAGTCTCTAACCATATGCTGGTCTCTCAACCTTTCTCCTAATTTTTCCCAAAAGACTCCTGTCTTACATAAGTTGTGTCAAATTCTATTTTAATTTTGTAAAGACAGAAAATATGAAATATTGAAGAACATCAATAAAAAAACAGAGGGCATAGGATGGCTATATATAATATCTTCCTTCCTTTCTCTCTCTCTCTCTCTCTCTCTCTCTCTCTCTCTCTCTCTCTCTCTCTCTCTCTCTCTCTCTGTCTTCTTCTCTTCTTGTTTTTTTGAGGCAGGGTTTCTCTGTGTAGCCCTGGCTGTCCTGGAACCCACTCTGTATACCAGGCTGGCCTCGAACTCAGAAATCCATCTGCCTCTGCCTCCCAAGTGCTGGGATTAAAGGCGTGTGCCACCACTGCCAGGCATATATAATATGTTTCTTAAATTTACATCTGCATTGCTAGAAAATACCATGCAAGACAAATTTGGGGTTTGTATTCTGCAGTAGTGAGACTCTAATTAACTAAGAATTTTTGGTGTATAGATTTCTAGTATGAGAGAAACCAAAACTATCTGTCTTCTATACACAGTTGAATCTCTTTTGAGGTGTTGTAGCATCATATTGTACAACAACCTGTGCACCAGGGAAATTTTGTTCTTGTTTTGAATCTAACCAGTTCTTTGAATTTGGGAGATTTGCTTTCTCTACTAGGGACTTGGTTTTTCTATTGAGCAACTGAATGGGTTGAAGGATTATACTAAATTATTTTAACAGTTTTTTTTAACTGCAAGAATTAATGATCTTTGGTTAAAAAATATGCTGTCTCAATATCTTACAAAAGGAGCAATGAGCTTTGAAAGAAACTGCAATTTCTTCTAACTCCCTTTCTTGTCATGTGTATTCATACTGAAATTCACAATTGTATGAATTCAGAGAGTAGGAGTTTCTTCTACAATGTCTGTCCTTGGATCTTCAATCCTTTTTAGAAGCTTCTTGTTATGGGAACTTATTCTTTGTAGTTGATAGTAGGTCACTTCTCTTATTCAGCTGATCAGCTGGCAAGGAAATTTTCCTAGCACTGAACTGAACACTGGCTCTCTGTAGCTTATTCCATCTCTTGTATGAACACTGTCTCTCTGTAGCTTATTCCATTTCTTCTATGTTCTGTCAGATGTGTATGCTTCTTTCACGTCCAAGATTTTCTACTTACTGGTTTTAAAATAGTAGGAATATCATGTGAACCCTTTGACCATCTATTTCACAGCTTACAGTGTGTATCTGAATTCCTATCACCCATAATGACATGATTAGTATAAGATAAAAATAATAGGATTATAACTGATTGGAAAATACTTTACAGAAGATGTGATTTTTAACAGATATCATGAAGGAAGCATAGGAACTTGCTGCAGATGTGTGGGTTTGGCAGGAGTCCATATTTAGGCCACTTTTGTGCATAGAGAAAAGCAGAAGCACCAATTTTATCTGAAAACCAAGTTCAAAAAATGTCTAGCCACCAGTTTGGCTAGGAATTTAATGCACAAAGATAAGGAGAAAGTGTCATTAGATACCTCACAAACAGTGTTAAGTTGTGTAATGAATGTACCATAAAATAGCACACTACAATTGGCTTTTCCTACTGTGCAGAACGTATATGTTTATGTATATGTATATGTATATGTATATGTATATGTATATGTATATGTATATGTATATGTATATGCATATGTATATGACTTCAACCAACAGATGAGCAAAATAGTCTGCACTGAACATGTATACATGTTTTCTTGCCTTTATTCCCTAAACAATATTGCTACTATTTCAATCAAGATAATAAGTAATCTACTGATGACTGAAAATATATCAGAGGATGTTTGAAGGTCACATGTAAATTCTACACTATTTCACATGAAGGAATTGAACATCTCTGTGTGCATTTAAGCTGTGGGAAGTAGGTCCTGAAATCAATCTGCCATGAATCCTGAATGGCAATTGTACTCTGGAGAGTCCTGAGTTTAAAAACAAAATCATAAACAGGGTATTGGTAAAACTATGTTTATGAGACTAGTTTACATCAATAAATTTTTAGAAATATTTTAATACTGTAATTTTAGTGGTATGGAGTCATAGAAAACATTTTTTTTTTGCACTTGTAGTATGTGCCCAAGCCAAAGAGCGAACTTGATCCAGCTCCTGACGTCCCCTTGGCTCCTAGTATGAGAAAGCACAGTACCTTTCTGTTAGTTAAGCCAGTTTGCTTATTTGGTTTCACTTGTCTAGACCTATAACATAACAGCAATCTTCTCTGACTTTTGAAGAATCTCAGCTGTGCACTGTGGAAGGATCCTGGTTTCAAACTTCAGTTCTTTATCAGTTTTGTGTGTCAAGCAGCTCTCATAGTCCTCACGCTTCAGTTTGCCCACTATTTTCTGCTCACTGAAATTGTAAGGGAATTAGACTGTGGTTGCCAAAGCACTTTGAAAATCATGTTGTGTATTAGGGCTCTGTTTACAAGAGATTTGACTCGATGAGAGGAAACAAACACAGATAAGAACAGCTCTCAACATGCTGGTTAGACCTAGGGTCAAATCAGTAAAACATTTAGTTTGGCTTCAATAGCTATGACCTCTTACTCACTGACCTTGGCATGTGAGGATGGATATCCCACAGATCTCTTGTCTTTTATCCATGTTTATTAAACTTTGCCACAATAACCTGATATGCCACTGAGGCAGAGGTGATAGTGTTAACAACAGATTTTTGTTTCATAAGATTTCCTTCTGTAAATGTGTATTGTATTTAAAAAACAAAACATTTACATACTTAGTTATTCAAAAATTACTTGTTTGGCACACAAACTGTGGTTCATACACAAGAGAATTACTTCTGATATTAAACAAGGAGGAAAAGAATGAATTTGGGGAATTCATGAACTCCATGCATAGTGTGTTTTTCATTAAATTTACATTCATTCTCTTATAAATGTGTTTTAGCAACCACCTACCATGCAGCAGATACTGTTCTAGAGAAAAAGTGAGCCACAAAGGGCTCAGTGGTGCTACTGAGATCTGCGTACACCAAGCCTATGGTGCCTTAATTTCTTAGGTATGGCTCCTGGGGATAAAACAACTTTATAGTATAACAAGAACAGTGTAACTGAAGAATTAAATTTAAATTCAGTTCTCTTTTAATTCCTAATATGAGATGTTCTCAAGATCCTTAACTTCCCTGACTCAGTTTCCTCTAATGTATGGCACAATGCATGTTAAAGCAAGTAGCTCAGTTCCTGGTACTTCTGCAAGTAGTCAGTGATGTCTGAAGTGGAAATTTCTGGTTTCTTTGTAAACACAATTGTGTCACATGATATTTTTCTAGAAGCTGTCTTGTGAGAGTATGTTTTGCTGGAGCAGACACATGAGAGTACATGTGATGTTTGAAAAGAAAATGATTAGAACCTCACAGGCAGTGAAAGGATGTTCTTGCATTGTGATGCTATGCAACTCTTTGCTGATTTTTACTGGTCTTTGCAGCTCTTCATTGGTCTTCACCCTGTGTGGGGCAGTTGACCTTGACATGGGATTAAAAACTTGTAAGGTCAAACAGACTCAGAAACCTCAATGATTCTCATAACTGAGAACAATAGGCATTTAAATCTATTCCCTACCAGGTTCCTGTCCTGGAACACATGACCACAACATCCAATGGAGAGGACTGTGACAATCAGTTACGTGGGTTCAACACCCAAAGCTTGTTGAAGCATTTTTATGATATACTGCTCTAAAATATTAGTTGTGTGGTTACTTGCAAACATAATCTCACTGTGGGAAGACTTACAATGATTTTGTTTTCCAGTTCCTGGTAGGAGAAGGGAATTTCTACTGAAATTTTGATGTTTTTAGTATCTGGAAACATTTAAATGATCTACATTGTCCGATAATTAAAAGTATCCACTTTTTCAGATAATTTCTCTAGACATAAAGGGATTTATCTTCCTACTTCCAGCGAGGAATAGCCAATTAGTTTCCTCACGCCGCCTCTTTTGATAGACATAGTAGAACTGGACACTGGGGAAGAACATTGACTATTGTGGGAAGGGCTCTAGTTTGTTAAACACAAAGCAAAACAAACAAATAAAACCCCTGGGTTTCCATGAGACCTCTATGACACTAACCACCAACGAAGCTTAAGAGCAGCTGAGAACTAACAGGGTAAGTTCAAATTCAAGTACCTATGTTACCTCTGTTGACACCACAGCAGTGTAGGTTAGCTATTAGTGATAGCCTCCTGTAGTTAGGCCTGACATGTTGTTATAACCTAGGGAAGGGTATACGTTATTTTTTTAGATG
This sequence comes from Mus pahari, assembly GCF_900095145.1. Lineage (NCBI taxonomy): Eukaryota > Metazoa > Chordata > Mammalia > Rodentia > Muridae > Mus > Mus pahari. The sequence goes on from NC_034595.1 coordinate 61,468,306, forward strand.
AGACTTTCTGCTTGGCTTTTGTTGATGTGGGTGGAATGGGACCACAGATTGGTATTTAGCTTGTGAAGCAATGTTAGAACACAAATTACCTCAAAATTTTCTGTTGTGGTGGACTATATCTTTTCTAGAAGGATCTTTTTCTCAAGTTTGTCAGTACCTGTTGGCATTGCAGTTTTAGATTTGTTGGTTTGTTGACTTGTTTTGTCCCCCTCCCCTTCTCCCGAACCTATTTCTGCATCAAGAGACAAACAGAAAATCCCAAGGAGTTACTGGTCAGTCGCTAGTGGTCACCTACCCTTGAACATCATCTTATGCTTCTACAGAGCATGACTAGATTCTTTAGTTGAACCCGGCAGGAATATGAGGGACATATATGTATCTGCCAGGGTTTGATTGCTTTGTTTTATTTATTTATTTATTTATTTATTTATTTATTTATTTATTTATCTGTAATGGCTTGTAATTGTTTGATGAAAAGCAAGATAATATTAGGAACCAAAAGTTGGAGAAATTGAGATCATGTTGTAGCAGATGCAAATTTGGTTCCTAGCAAACACATTGAGTGCCTTAGGAATGTCTGGTGACTCCTGCTCCATGGAAACTAATTCTTCTGGCCTCTGTGGGAACCATAATTCATGTGTACCTACTAATGCACAAACACATACTCATATACATAATTAAAATAAACCTTAAGAAACATTTTTTTTTTTTTTGGTTTTTCGAGACAGGGTTTCTCTGTATAGCCCTGGCTGTCCTGGAACTTGCTTTGTAGACCAGGCAGGCTAGCCTCGAACTCAGAAATCTACCTGCCTCTGTCTCTGGAGTGCTGGGATTAAAGGCATGCACCACCATGCTCGGCTTTTAAAGGTCCTAAATGGTGATTGTCCAAATGGGGTTCTCATTTGAATAATTGAATTATTTAAATATTAGACAATTATTTCATTTAAATACTTGCCATAGCTTTGAACTCCCTGGACAGAGGTACAAATAACATATTGACTTATACTCTCCCTGTGTTCTATAAAAGAATACAGAGTTATCAGTTAAGAAAGTTTTTTGACTCTACATTCTAGTAGAGATTATTATACATATTATTTTCTAAGAGTTTGTTTAAACTCATGGCACAGACTGAACTTCACATTTGTTACATATGTGTGGAGGAACCTAGGAGGACCCTGTGGATGCTCTTTGGTTGATGGTACAGCCTCTGAGAGCCCCAAGGGTCCAGGTTATTTGATTCTGTTGGTCTTTTTGTGGAGTTCCTATCCACTTCAGGGCCCTTAATCTTTCCCACAACTCTTACATAAGAGTTTCCAAGTTCCATCCACAGTTTAGCGGTGTGTGGATCCTTTCAGAGGACAGCCATGCTAGACTACAGACTTCATGCATAATGGAGTATCATTAATAGTGTTAGGGATTGGTGCTTGCCCATAAGATGGTCTCTAGTTGGAGTGCTTATTACTTTTCCATTCCATCAGTCTCCACGCCATTCCCTGTCACTGCATTTCTTGTAGACAGGATACATTTTAAGTCAAAAGTTTTGTGGGTGTCCCTATAGCATCATTGGGATTCCTGCCTGGCTGTAGGAGGTGGCCTCTTCAGGTTCCATATCCACAATGCTGTGAGTAAGAGCTGAGGTCACCCCTGTTGATTCATGGGCACTTCTGGCATGTCCTTGGAATGCCCCCACCTCCCCATCCCAGCCAGTTGCAGATTTCCATTCATTTTCATGGTAATCTCACCATCTCTCCTGTTCCTCCCCTTACCTGAACCCCCCCTTTCTTCTCTGCATAATCTCTCCTACCCAGTTCTTTTCCCCCCATCTACTTCCTAGGACTATTTTATCCCCCTTCTAAGTGATATTCAAACATGCTTGCTTGGGCCTTTAAGGACTCTTACTCAACTATGTTCATAGTAGATTTATTTATGATAGCCAGAAACTGGAAACAACCTAGATGCCCCTCAGCTGAAGAATGGATAAAGAAAAGGTGTTTCACTTACATAGTGAAATACTACTCAGCTATTAAAAACAAAGGCATCTTGAATTTTGTGTGCAAATGGATGGAACTTAACAATATCATCCTGAATGAGGTAACCCAGACCCAAAAGGACGTGGTATTTACTCACTTATAAGTGAGTATTAGACATAAAATACAGGATAACCATGTTATACTCCACAGACCCAAAGAAGCTAAAGAACAAGGAAGGTTCAAGAGAGGATGTGTGTATCTTGTTCTTATGTGAAAATCCTCCATGCTACTTATAGTATATATAAATATATGGTATTTCATTATGATCTACATGTCACTCCACTTCCAAATTACACAGGGAACTCCTCAATCTCATGCTCATCAACACTCTACCAAGCTGTGATAACTCTTGTTCTCTCTCCAGCTTCTGTAAAATCAGTTTTTAAAAAACTGAACACACATACATTTGAAAAACATACAATAACTGTAGAATGAAACCTCTAATGGAAGTTAAACTATTAGATATCTAAGTATATTGTGTTTTGCTGTCTTATTGTTCACAAATCAAAGCTATCAATAGATTACTAGCAAATCACTCTTTTCCCCACTCTCAAACACTGAGTAGCTTTTGCTAGGGGTTCTTTTTGATATATACAAAATATGGGTATAGACTAATGTAGATTAAAAGAAATCTAGATTACATATTTGATGTGGATTTGACTTCACTCATAGAAGAGAACTACTAAATCAAATAAACAATCTCTGTAAAGCAATTTTTATCTTTATAGGAAGTTGTGGGTGTAGTATAGTGGGAGGAACATATTTCAGAGTATCTATTCTATTTTAGGCATTTCACCCAAAATTCTAAATATCTTATTCTTTATAAAAAATCATCTAGATTAATTATCAGCCTCATTATACAGATAGACAATAGATAGGAAAAGTTAAAACTTTTGTCTGTGAAGACCAGGAAGCATCAGAGTTAACATTCTACATAGCTACATATTTACTCTAATATTTTACTAAATTAGTTTTTTTCTTATGGTAACCATATACATCACAAAAATCAACTTAAGGGAGTGGAGATTTAATTTTCGCTTACAGTTCAGGGGAATGAAGTCCGTTAGAGTTGAGAAGGCATGGCAAAAGGAGAAACTACCAGTTATGGTAGTATAGTCCTGTGGCAGCTGGAAGTCATAGTGCAGGAAATGATGGCAATCAACTTTCTTTCAACTTTACTCTTTGTTTAGTCTGAGACACAATACATTGGCATGTGTATTCACCTTGTGGATGAATCTTGCATTCTCAGTTCAACCTCTGTAAAATTTCTCTGAAAGACATAGCTACAAATATGTTTAATTAATGGTGGTTACCATCACAGTTATCATTTTCCTATATAAAACCACTGTTTCAGCCAGTCTGCTTAATTGAAGGTTAAAGTGAAAGAGTAAATGGGTGTGGAATCTTCATTTGGTTGGAAGAATGGATACAACAAACTTGAATGACTGAGTTTATCTCTGGAGGAGTTAGGTTATGACCAAGAAGTGTGAAGGGGTTAGAGGAATGACAATTTAGACTTTCTATTAACTTGAGTTTTATCTCTATTACCTGGCTCTGTAAGATGCAGTAACTGCTTGTGGTTCTTTAGGTTGCTTTATGAGATAACAGTATTTAGTCATTTTGGCTTTAATGAGTACTTCCTGCTCTAAAAGTGTATCTAGTAATAGAGATATTATTTAAAATAATTTGATAATGGATTAATTAAAATACAACCCCCAGAAGTTTTCATGTCAGAGCATCTTATTTGATCAGTAGAAGGCTGAAAAACATAAGAAATTAAGAACCTTGAATAAGATTTCAAGTAACTTGCAATAAATTCAGGTTCACAGCCCAGAATATCTAAATCTAATTTCCTATTAAAACAATTTATAGATTTTCTAAATAATTTTGTCTAATGATAATACCTTACTTAATTTTAAATACTTTATTTGTGGTTTAGTGAAATGTCTTAGTGGATGAATGTTGTTTGTTCACAAGTCTGACAACTTGAGTTCTGTCACCAGATCACATATGGTAGAAGGAGATAATCTACTCCAGCAAGTTGTTCTCTGACATCCACATATGTTCTGTGACATGCAAACACACACCACACACACACACACACACACACACACACACACACACACATCACATCAAATACACAAAGATAAATATAAATTAATGAATCAATGAATAAGTTTGCAAATGCTTAGTTTCACTGACTTAAGAACCTCTGGTGGAATCACCATGCCTGACCTCAAGCTGTACGACAGAGCAATTGTGATAAAAACTGCAGGGTACTGGTATAGCAACAGATAGGTAGATGAATGGAATAGAATTGAAAACCCAGAAATGAACCCACACACCTACAGTCACTTGATAGTTGACAAAGGAGCTAACACCATCCAGTGGAAAAAAGAGCATTTTCAGCAAATGGTGCTGGCTCAACTGGTGGTTATCATGTAGAAGAATGCAAATTGATCCATTCTTATCTCCTGTGCAAAGCTCAAGTCTAAGTGGATCAAAGACCTCCACATAAAACCAGAGACACTGAAACTTAAAGAGGAGAAAGTGGGGAAAAGCCTCGAAGAGGCATAGGGAAAAAAAATTAATGAACAGAACACCAATGGCTTGTGCTGTAAGATCAATAATCAACAAATGGGACCACATAAAATTGCAAAGCTTCTGTAAGGCAAAAAACACTGTCAATAAGACAAAAAGGCCACCACCAGATTGGGAAAGGATCTTTACCAATCCTAAATCTGATAGGGGATTAATATCCAATATATACAAAGTACTCAAGAAGATGGTCTTGAGAAAAATCAAATAACCCTATTAATTATGGGGTACAGAGCTAAACAAAGAATTCTCAACTGAGGAATACCAAATGGCTGAGAAGCACCTGAAAAAAATGTTCAACTTCCTTAATCATCGGGGAAATGTAAAGCAAAACAACCCCAAGATTCCACCTCATACCAGTCAGAATGGCTAAGATCAAAAATTCAGGTGACAGCAGATGCTGGTGAGGATGTGGAGAAAGAGGAACACTCCTCCATTGCTGGTAGGATTGCAAGCTTGTACAACCACTCTGGAAATCAGTTTGGTGGTTCCTCAGAAAATTGGAAATAGTACTACCAGAAGATCTAGCAATACCTCTTCTGGGCATAAGATGTTCCAACTTGTAATAAGGACGCTTGCTCCACTATGTTCATAGCAGCCTTATCCATAATAGCCAGAAGCTAGAAAGAACCCAGACGTCCCTCAACAGATGAATGGATACAAAAATTGTGGTACATTTACACAATCGATTACTCAGGCAATTACACAAGGCAATTACTCAGCAATTAGAAATAATGAATTTATGAAATTCTTAGGCAAATGGATGGATCTGGAGGCTATCATCCTGAATGAGGTAACCCAATCACAAAAGAACACACATGATATGCACTCACTGATAAGTGGATATTAGAATACCCAAGATACAATTTGCAAATCACATGAAACTCAAGAAGAAGGAAGACCAAAGTGTGAATGCTTTGTTCCTTTTTAGAATAGGGAACAAAATACCCATGGAAGGAGTTACAGAGAAAAATTGCACAGCTGAGATGGAAGGAATGACCATCCAGAAACTGCCCAAGTTTGGGATCCATCCCGTAAACACCCACCAAACCCAGACACTATTGCATATGCCAGCAAGATTTTGCTGACAGGACCCAGATATAGCCATGTCTTGTGAGTCTATGCCAGTGCCTGGCAAACACAGAAGCGGATCTATTGGATGGAACACAAGGCCCCAACAAAGGAGTTAGAGAAAGTACCCAAGAAGCTAAAAGGGTCTACACCCGTATAGGAGGAACAACAATATGAAGTAACCAGAACTCCCCCAAGCTTATGTCTCTAGTTGCATATGTAGCAAAGGATGGCCTAATCGGCAACAACAATATGAAGTAACCAGAACTCCCCCAAGCTTATGTCTCTAGTTGCATATGTAGCAAAGGATGGCCTAATCGGCAACAACAATATGAAGTAACCAGAACTCCCCCAAGCTTATGTCTCTAGTTGCATATGTAGCAAAGGATGGCCTAATCGGCCATCAGTTGAAGGATAGGCCCTTGGTCTTGTGAAGATTATATGCCCCTGTACAGGTGAATGCCAGTGCCAGGAAGCAGGAGTGAGTGGGTTGGGGATCAGGGCAGGGGGAGGGTATAGGGGACTTTTGGAGAGGAAACTTGCAAAGGGGATAGCATTTGAAATATAAATGATGAAAATATCTAATTGAAAAAAAACCACTTTAAATAATTATGATTCTGTGCCTGAATCGTGGGGCATAAGAAAATGCACTTGAAAAGCACCAGATGTTTTATTCACAAGGAATTTCTATGTGTTAAAGAAAGTAATCTTAGTTAGAATCTTAGTACTAAGATTCTTAAAGATTTTTGATTATTTTGAAAATATACCATGACCAAGGCAAATTAGAAGAAAATGTTTGTTGGAGCTTACAGTTTCAAAGGGTGAGTTCACGTCTATCATGTGTATAACATGGCAGGAAGTGGACAGGCATGCATAATGCTGGAGAGATAGCTAAGTACATACATCCTTATCTTCAAGTAGAAGGCAGGGAACGCTAACTAGAATGGTGTGGGCTTTTGAAATCTCAAAGTTGGCCCCCAATGACACACCCCTCCAACAATGAGGAAAACAAAGGTCCAATAGACCTTCTCATTTTTCTCAAATAGTTCTACAACTGAGGCCCAAATATTTATTCTAATATGTGTCTATGATGATCGGTTCTTATTCAGACTATTAATATATGTAAAGACTTTTTTTTTCACATGGACTCTGTATATGTTGAGAATTACAGGGGGGCTCCACCCTCTGAGAGGAGAAGGGAATGGGGTTTGGGAAGGGACTGTGTGAGGGGGGACTGGGAAGGGACAGCAATCAGGATGTAAAGTGAATAAATAAATTAATTAATTAAATATTTTAAATATTCATCTTGTCTTAGGGACTGAATGATATTTTGAATAAATGAACAGGAAAAAAACAATATTATTAAAATAACAGTTGAAGAAAACCTTATAAAAGCATTTGGCCCAATGTCTTAACATTGAAGAGGAAGAAACACAGATTTTCCTGTTCTGGTTTTCAGCTTTTCTCATTTCTAGATTTGTCTTTTACATCCTATCTTTTTACCCACAATCTCACAATCTTGGTTCACATTCATTGTGTGTGTTCCTTTACCCTTTGGCTTCCTTCCTAGTTTAATCCAATCCCCTGCCACTTTCTAGCTTAGTTCCTTCTACCCAGGACTTTTCATCTCTGTCAGGATTTACTCTTGCATCTGATTTTGTTTTTCTAATATAAGGTTTAGCAGAAATTCTTTTACATATTGTCCTTTGTTCTTCTATGACTTTCCTTTGAAATCCTCTTTAGGAACCTTCCTGCCACTTAACAACATTTCTCTGCATGCTGTCTCTGGGTGACTCATCTTTGCCTGTCACATGGGTATGCACACCAACACCTACACATGCAGGTGAATCTGTGCTGATGACATATTTTAATTACAGATTTAGTCAGAAGTAATTAAGTCTTTTTGTAACATGGACTAGAACAGAGTTTTTAAAAATATTTGCAATTTCAGACATCCCGAGTATAGTTGTGTGACACCCAGCTTTCAGAGTAAGAAGGAGCCCCCTGTGTAGTTAGATTAATTAATAGAAATTGTATAAACTTAATGGACCTAGAGAAGTGCAAAAGATGTTGTTTCCCCTCCCCCATCTCTCATACAGATGGAATGGCCATCCTGGGATGCAGCAGAGATGGCAATTGCATTTTAATTACAGGACTGGCTTCTTCACTGCACCAGATGGATAGGCCCTTTTACAGGAAGCTCACTCACTGCCTCTGTTGATTTTCCCTCTGTTGCTGGTTAACAAAACCCAATAGAAAACATGAAATATGAGGTTTCATTCAGATACCATGAATAGATTCTCTCTCATCCTGTTCTGTTGCTCATCTTGTCATTGGTGTCAGTCCTTGACTCTCATGAAAAAGATGCTCCTTAATGTGATATATGAGAAAGGAAGAAAGAATGTTTCCCTTCTTCCTCTCTCCTAACATCCTTGTGGTTATGTTATAGCCTATGAAGCACTCTGACTAGTTTCACTTAACCATTGTGGCAGCTCTGAGATACTGGTATTATATCCTTTGTAGTGGAGGAGAAGTCAAGTTAGGATGGTAAATTTTTATCGGTTTAACAGAGTTAATCTATGTATTATTGACATTAGTGTAACACAACTTTATTTCCTAGGTATACAAAAATGCACACAAGAAGAGTACAGTTTTTATGGTGTGATGTCCTATATGACCTCATCTCATTTGATAGAAAAGAAAACTAAGGCTTAAGTGGTAAAGTATAGGACAGTATTAACAGGTTGAAAGAACATAGGCATTGATATGTTTTCTTTGGCATATGTATCTTTAAAGTTTCTGGCTAAGGGGAGCAGGGTGGAGGGGAGGCTATAGGGAACATTCGGGATAGCATTTGAAATGTAAATGAAGAAAATATCTAATAAAATAATTTAAAAAGTTTCTGGCTAAATATACTCTTATGGTTCTAGTTTCTAAACCTTAAAGAAGTTTACCTGGAGAGAAAAGAGGTATTTCTAGGACACAGTCCTCTATTGCTCTGGTTACATTTTTGCCACTCATTGGCTAGAAGTCTCTCCTATTCTTCCCATGAACAGTGATGAATAATTTTTGAATAATAACAATAATAATACTCATGGAAGTAGATAGGAAACGATGACTATGACTTGAAGTTAATGAATGTCAGTTCTTTGAGGGATATTTAGAATTTGTCACAGAAAAACATGAGAAAGTGCTACTTACTCAGAAATTGGAATATTTGAATATATGACATAATCATTAAGGTAAAAATTTTATAATTAGACTCAAAATTTTACTTACTCAAGTGCCAAGTTTGCAGACATCATTTTGAAGTGTAGAAATAAATAACTGGAATCATCATCTCACGTCTCCTCGATCTTAGTGCAAACCAGAGATTCTCAATTTGTGGGCTGCAAGGACTGTAGGGATGGCTTATCTGGAGAGATGGCTCAGCAGTTAAAGGATAGGCTCACAACTAGATATCCTGTGTATCAGATATTTACAATATGATTCGTCAGAACAATTATAGTAACAATTATATTTATAAAGTAGCAATGAAGTAATTTTATGGTAGGGATCACCATATATGAGGAAATGTATTAAAGGGTCAAAGCATTAGGAAGCTTCAGAACCATGGGTAAAATAAATATTTGATTCAATGTCATTGTCCCTAACGATCTCTTCTATGTGTTCTCCTTTTAAAGAAGGGTCTTTTCTTTTTTTCCTTTTCACTGTAATTTGGTAGTTTATGGGAAATAGACATCAAATATTCACAGCTGTCAAGGCTTTGATTTATAGGAAAATTGTTTGTTCCAATTATAAAGAATGACTCATAGGTTATACAAATGTGTGATTTATTATCAAAGAACTGCTTTATATGTGGGTTCCATTTTCTTCAGTTGATAGTTAAGTTTGTCCTAGAAATAAAAGTGGTATGTGGAACAGGCTGGTATTCTGTTTTCATCTATTTTCTGAGAAGCTAAAACAATGAAGGTATGAAATCACTCATTTGATTCCCCCCCCCCAAAAAAATGTCACAGAGTAGTCTCTGTACACAAGGCATTGGAATCTGAAAATGGTAATCACATATTTTGATAGGGATAGCTAAGGGGTTAAAACTGTTTATTGTTGGTAGTGTTATGGAGAGATAAAGATTAAACCTGAACTGGATCAAAAATGGAAAGAATAGGAGAGATGGCTAAAGAAGAGAATATGGGGAGTGGCAACTTACAGCAGAGGCCTTTTGAAAAAAATGTAAAAACCTACTACTAAGATGCTTCCTAAAATATGTATGTACATGAAAGGAATCTCAATGAGACCACCATAAAATGAGTTAGAAAATCTCCCTGCTGCCAACTAGATACCATATAGCATCAAGTAAAACCTCTAGTGCCAGGAATGAGTAATATCTTGTTGAGTCATTGGCCAAAGGGTTCCATTAGAATATCATATTCATCAAATGCTATTGTCAAAGCTATTGGGCATTCTTTGCAACCTGATATCATGGCCCTATTGTTTTCAAAGCCATTAAACCGAAGTGATAAGACTTACTTATATCATCAAATATGGAGAAGTCAAGCTGGTACCCAATTCGAAATTTATTCCTACAAACTAGTGTTCATGGTTATGCAAGGTACTCAGCACTATTAGTGGACAAAGGTAATAATTAATATAACCCAGCTACATATGCTAAGATTAAAAAATATGAACAGCGACTTGACTGCAAGATATGGTTCAGTAGTTGCACAGAGTTATAGGAGCAACCAACCATATATTTTTTTTTGACATTTTAAATTTTTTCCATTTTTTTATTTGATATTTTTTTAATTTACATTTCAAATGCTATCCCTAAAGTTCCCCATACCCACCTCTGACCCTGCTCCCCTACCCACCCACTCCCACTTCTTGTCCCTGGCCTTCCCCTGTGCTGGGTCATATAAAGTTTGCAAGACAAAGGGGCCTCTCTTCCCAAAGATGGCTGACTAGGCCATCTTCTGCTACATATGCAGCTACCATATTTTTAACAATTTTTTAAATTAGATTTAAGGGCCACCCCATGAGGTGGAACCTATTCCTGCCACTGCTGATGTGGCCAAGAACTTGAGAACAGATAAGGCATGCACTTGGAGAAAATATACTGTTCTGCTAAAGAGGGAGTATCAGGGAATCCTCTTCTTGCAGTTGATGGGAATTAACAGAGACCCACAACTGGACAATGTGAAGAGAGTGAAAGACACTGTAGTATCTAGTCCTCAATAGCAGAACTGTAAAGGGAGAATGCACATGGCATGCCCTCCCTACCCAAAAATTTGTTTTCAATTGATATCCAGCAGGAAAGAAAAAATTCAGTTTTCTTTAATGGAATGTTACTGTGTATATTAACTACATTCCAGGACATACCTTGTACCTGGCACTAATTGGTCTGCTCAGAACAAACTCCTTGACTCCATGACTCCATGTTTTTATTGAGAGATTTTGGTTTCATTTTTTTTTTTTTGTTTTGTTTTGTTGGGTTTATTTTTTTTTTTTGTTCATTTTTACTTTTGTTTTTGTGGTTTTTTGATTTGTTTTATTTTCTTTTGTTTTTCCAGAGTTTTTCTGTGTAGTCCTGGAACTCACTCTGTAGAGGAGAGTAGCCACATAATCAGAAATGCCTGCCTCTGCCTCCAGAGTATAGGGGGAAAAGGCATGTGCCACTACCACCCAATGTCTGGTATTTTTTCTTTTTTTTGAAATGGAGGTAGAGAACATAAATTTGAAGGGTGTCAGTATCTATGAGGAGATTGTGGAGAACAAAAGCATGATCAAAAGATATTATATGAAAAAAAACTTAAAAAATGGTGTTCTCCTGCTGTGAACCTGACTTTTGTTCCCAGTACCCACATGAAGGCTCACAACAGCCTATAACTCTAGTTTCCAGGGATCTTACCTTCTCTTCTGCCCCCACAACCTCTCACATATTTGATGGACATATGCACATACATAAACATAAAATGATTTTTTCAAGAGGAAGGTTTCTTACACATTAGTCCCCACTTCATGAAAGTTTCTTTGTAGCCCTCTTGCAAAGAAAGGTAAAGAAATTCTCCTTCTGACAGTTGTATTTTTTATTAGATATTTTCTTTATTTAAAATTTAAATGCTATCCCAAAAGTTCCCTATACCCTCCCCCCCGCCCTGCTCCCCTACCCACCCACTCCCACTTCTTGGCCCTGGTGTTCCCCTGTACTGTATTTTGAAGATACGATTTTCCAAAAGGCAGTTGACCTGCGTAAGGATACATAGTACAGAAAACAAAAATATGCAGTAAGGATAAGCCAGAATCAAGTTATGGTGTGTGCATGCATGCATGCGTGTGTGTGTGTGTGTGTGTGTGTGTGTGTGTGTGTGTGTGTGTTTACAGGGATGAGGAAAGGAGTCAATTAAGACTAGCCAGTTGCTGTATCTCTGCATGAAAAGGTGGAAAAGGGATGTTTTCTTAAATAACTACAGTTTTACTACTTTGTTTGAAGCCTATTAAGGCTGTTTGCTTTGTTTAAGGCATTGATGTTTGGTTTAAAATTTCAGTTTTTCCCCCCTCAGGGAGGGAGGCAGGTGTGGTCTGTTATTTGTTACTGACAAGAGTCTTAGTCCCTAAAGATCTCTTTTGTTAATAGACCCTTTTAAAGGAGGATCATTGTTTTCTTTTCACTATAATTTGGTAGTTTGAGGGAAATAAACACCTAATATTCACTGATGTCATGATTTTGGTTTATAGGAAATTCATTTTTGCATATATTGTAAAGCTTTATCATAAACATTTGGAGTATCTGGACTTGGCTTTGTTGGGAGTTTTCTATAAAGTGGTGGTTGATTTGACTAATGGGATACAGACATCAGCCAGGTGTGGTTTTTCTGACAGGGAGCCACTGCTTCTCTTCAGTGTCCTCAGTTTTGACAAACCTGAACTTCTCTGTTCAAGCCAATGAAGATTGTCACGTATATAAACCAAAATTTTCTATTCTTGAATGGGGTATTACCTCCACGTCCTCTCTCCTTTCAATCCTCTGCAAATATATCTCTTGTTCTAACTTTTGAGTGTTTTGAAATCACATTAGGCATTTCATTTGTGTGCCACCAGTGCCTAAAATATAATAAATTTTAAGTGCATATCTGTTTGTGGAATAAAAGAATATACTGATAAGATGTTTTTACCCTTTCTCTTAAATCTGCCTATATTTTGTCCTTGAAATAATTTCTTTATAGTCCCAGAGTTAAAGTAAATATACACACATCTCGACTATCTTTCCCATTTTCAAAATATCAAGTCTTCCCTTGCTACTTAATTTTTTTCCCAATGGCCCCACCTTCATCCTGTGGCTTCCTTATAGCTAAATAAAGCATATGTTAATTAATGAGAACATAGCATCATCTTGCGAAGCTATTTAGTCTCCCTGAGATCTACTTCTTTTTTAAATATAGTAAGAATCTCTATTGTTTGGGTTGTAATTAAAATCAAGTGAGAATATATAGTGTGAAATCTGTGGGGAATTGCAGGCTGGTATCCAGTTGAGCTGAGGTCTGAACCCAATGGCCATAATTCACCCTCATGACACAGTAGGCATTCCCTCATGCTCCTGGAACTCCAGCCCCTGCCTAAGGTACCACCTCCAACAGCCCCGACAAGAGAAGCATGATCAGTGGTCAAGTAAGCAAACGCCCAAGCTTCTGACCTTCAGGCTAAACTCCTCCCCAGTTACCTAGCAACAATGAAGACCATAAAAAGGGGTGTTCAGCCCCACCATGCTCTCTTACTCTTACCCTCTTACTCTCACTCCTTTGTCTTCTCTCTCCTCTTCCATTTCTCTTTGTCTTCTTCTTTCCTCTCCTCTCTCCCTCTTTCTCTCTCTTTCTCTCTAGCTTTTCCTGTCTCTTTCTCCCTTCTCTCTTTCTCCCTGCATTTCTATAATAAAGCTCCTAAACCATAGAGTCTCTGCTCTGCTCCATTAAGGCCCGCTGCGCACTCTGGTCAGTGTTGGGAACTTCTTCCCCATTCTCTCTTTTCTGCAATCCTGGAGTGATAGCAAGGTAGCTCCAGGGGCGTCCCCATGGAGGGATGTGTCTGGGAAAGCACCAGGAAAAGCGCCTGGCAGTCTCCCCACATCCGTCCAACTGCCCAGAGCACAGGAACTCTGGCCGGACGTGGACATATTTTTCCTATCCCCCTTTTCCCCAGGGCCCCCCTGGGCTCCCCTTTTATTTTGTTTTCAACAGAAATCTATTTCAGAGTTCAGCCCAGGCTTCAACTTTTGGGGGAAGTTCATCCTGAGTACATTTTTCTGATAGTCTTAGTTTCCTTAGGTTTACAGATGTGTGGTCTAATTGTTATATTGGTATCATATTCTCTGATTTCATATGCTCTTCTCTTCTATTTCACAAGGATATTTTGGAGTGCCTAATAGGCAACTTTGTATTCACTTACATTCATACAACATGTGTTATTTTGTGAACCTCTCATGTAACAGGCTCCATGCTAGGTGCCTAGTATTTAATAAGGTATGAGACTAACACAGCCTTTGCCTGTTGGAAGTTACTATACCTGGATAAGACTCAGCACAGAGTAGAGTGAATGAAAAATGAATGGAATTATTTCATTATTTAGTGAGGAGTATGGATGTTATGTATGCCAATATACTCAATGGAAATGTGGAACCCACTGTAGTAAGCCTTCAGAGTTTTCTGTGGCAGATGTCTCTGATATCAGCCCTCTTTCTCTTGAGTTGTCTAAGGATTAAGTTATGAAGAATCATCTGAGTTCATTTATTCATTTATATTTTAGACTACTTTTCTTTTTGCTTCACCTGGGTGTAGAAAAAAGCCTCAGAAGGTAACAGATGAGAACAAACATTTTTTTTTTTTTTTAATCTTAAAAGAACCATTTTTCTCTTGAGATTTATGGGTAATAAAAGGAAACTTCACAGTCACTAAACTCTTGGCTCCCAAATATTACTTGAAAGAAACTGAACTGTGTCCTACATCTTTCCAGTTCAGAATAGAAATGTAGTCGGTTATATAATTGGTCTTTTGAAATTCTTGAGTAAAAAAGTACAAACCAGGCTTTCCGTGTACATTGAAAATTGTGTGGTTTTGTTTTCCCACGAGATTGGGGAACCAACATAGTGTCAAGAATCAACTGACATCCAGGCAGCCTGCTGTAAATGATAACAATGCCCATCTTTGTGTTCATCTGTGAAACTAACTGACGGTTTATCTCTTGTATATATTTTTCAATGTAAACAGAAACTGATAAGGGCCTGGTAGAGGCAAGAGAATGTTGCTTTCCATTCTTTTTAATTCCTGTAGTGAACTAGGATAGTGCTCTTCAATTTGTATCACTCAAAAGATAGGATTAGGATTGGTTATCTCTCTATTGCCTATCAATTTTTCCTGGATTTCTCTGAAGGTGTCTGTTCAAATAATCTCATTATTACTAATGCAACAAATGATCTTAAGAATCTCAGTATGGCCCATGTTTCCCTCCTATGATACAGTCTCAACATCCTTTAGGCTACTTTTAAACAGTTTATTTGATTGTAGGTATATAAGGGGTTTTGTTTTGGTTTGTTTTTGGTTTTTTGTTTTTGTTTTTTGTTTTGTTTTGTTTTTATTTTTTGCTTGTACAAATGTATGTGCATCACATATAGTGCCCCCAAGAGGATAAAAGTGAGCAATTCATTCCATAGAACTTGGTTACAGTTGTAAACCACCATGTCAGTGCTGGAAATGGAACCCAGTTTCTCTGCAAAAACATGGAGTACTCTTAACTACTGCACCATAGATACATCTATCACATTTTTTGAAGTAATTGTTTTTCTTTGAAATTTTCATGCATTTATATGGCATACTGTGATCCTATTTGTCTTCCACTACTTCTCTTCAGGTGTTACTATTTTTCACCTGTCTTAAGATTTCCTTTTTAAAATTACTATTGTTAATAACCTGAGTTTAATTAATGCTATCTATATGCAAATGGATGTGAGGCCATCCACTGAGGTATGGGGTAATCTGTGTTACCCACATCTGTCTCCAAAGGAGAGTGGCTCTCCCTCAGTCAGCAACCATTAATAGCCTGTAGCTCTTCTCATCAGGATGAGAGTTTAGGCACCTTACTCCACCTATGCTGTAGTTTTGACTGGCTTGAGCCT
The DNA here is from genome assembly GCF_900095145.1 of Mus pahari. Classification (NCBI taxonomy): domain Eukaryota; kingdom Metazoa; phylum Chordata; class Mammalia; order Rodentia; family Muridae; genus Mus; species Mus pahari. The sequence goes on from NC_034595.1 coordinate 61,484,167, forward strand.
GTGCTAGCTACCAATGTATGGGTCAATGTATGCAACAGCTGATATGTAACAATTGTTTTGTTTGCACAGATATATGTATGCATCAGTGATAGCCCTTCCACTGGTAAACAATCACAACTATTTAGACTTTTGTAGTTTTGACTAATTGTGTGCCTTTTAGTTTTAGAGGTTATAATAGTTACATATGAATTATTTCATAGTCTTTAGTCACAGTGAGAACCAAAATAGTCAAAGTTAATACTCTCAAATATATAATCTTGTAACCACACAAAAAACCTGGATATTCCAAAGTGATGTGCTATAGTTTTTAATACTCTAATATAAGGTTTATGGGATTTATTGATTAAAGAGTTGTGACAGATAATCCACTCCTCTTCAAGAATCCTCTTTTCTAAGTTATAAAAACAAATTCTGTAAGTTAAAAATCCCTAGGGTATAAATTTTTTTCATTAGCTCTGTTATTAGAATATCCTTATATTGTAAAAAAAAATGTTTTTAAAATGTAAGAGAGGAAGGACTTATTATGGCATATAGTTTGATAGATTCTAACCTATGTTGGCTGACTCCACTATTTCTAGACCAGTACTAAAGTACTACATTTTGGAAGGAGAGTAGGAACACAGGGGCTCACTTCATGGTAGTCAAGAAGCATAGAGGTAGAGACATTGATGTAAAAGAGGCATAAACTTTGAATATCCATCCCCAGTGAACATTCTTCCTCAACTAGACCCCACTTCCTAGTTTATATCCCCTCCTAATAATTATCAGATTATGAATTTATCAATGAATGAATATACTGATTAGGTCAGAGTTATATTGATCCAGTCACTTCCCAGTTCTGGACATTGCATTGAGAGCTAATTCTTTTTCTACCCATGTGATCTTGGTGCAATACTTCATATTCAAGCCTTATTCACTTTGAATCCCTCTTGCTGGAGTCCAGTCAGTTGGTCCCTATTTCATTTGTAATACAGCCAAACTTCTTTCTCTTCCCCTTCTGTTACCAATTTATACCAAGTCTTACTGATTTCCCCCTCAACAGATATTAAAACAATTCCTCTTCTATAATCTCTTTGTTATATAGTTCTAAGTTATGTTCAGTCCAAATTCAGTGATGAAATGATTATATGCTGTCTACTATGCAATGAAGATACAGAGATTAAAAAAATAGTAATAACCCCTGATTTCAAAAAACTTTTGCCCTTAACATCACCGTAGGAAACACTCAACTTCCTGACTGTATAAACAAGGAGACACAGCAGAAAAGAGTGACTTGTGCCTTGTGCTAATAAGGAGCTAATGACCTACAGAGTTATGGCTGGGAGCTGGATTCTTTTACTCCTTCTTAAGAACATAATTTTTTTTTCTCTAACACTACTAACTAAAAAAAAAATAAACAGCCTTTGGCATCATCCTTGTAATGTGGTATCATATTTTGTTATAATTTGTGTAGCTTATAACTCATTACAGGTTCATAAGTAATCTGAGCCTAGTAATATTTTTCTATAAGAATTTATTATAAAGCCTGTTAACCTTGAATCTTAGATAGGTTACGGAGTTCATCATAATATAAGTTTCCATATTTTTATTCCCTTAATTCATGTTTCCCATATGATGTTTCCAACCATTGACACAGCCAAATGTAATGTAATGACTAACATGTTGGCAAATTTGGATACTCAATTTATCATCTTCATATTGAAAAATACAAAAGAGTTAGAATTATAAAAATCTTAGAATGGCCGGAAATCGGTTTAATTGGTCAGGATGGGCTTTGTGTGTTGCTATTTCTAATTCTGAAATTTAAAAATAAACAGTGTAAAAATACAAGTTTTGAGTTACTACCTTTGATAAGCTTATGAACAAAATTAAATTCTTACAGAAAAACTTGGAAGATTTAATGATCTGTAATTAATATTGACTACATTATATATTAAAAACAAATTCAGATTGGAGAGACAAGTGTGGTCCAGAAAAAGGAGTGTGTTTAGGCACACATAGCAGGAAAAGAAGGTTAAAAATCAATTCTAGAAATTATTTATAATACAGTAGCTTACTTCAATGCCTTAAAATTTTCAAGCTAGGACTCTGGTGAATATTTTGTCAAAAGTAAACTATGATTTATTAAACAAGTCTTTCAACGGTTCTTAAGTCATGCTTATTTGGTGACCAGAGAGCCTTATAGCAGTTTTTTATTCTCTTGTTTAAAATCTGGGCATAGTGAAAGTTTAAAGGCAGGAAAGGAAGCCTAGTGTGGCTGTGTGGAAATATTGGCATCAAGCCTAATGCTGAGAGTGTGCTTTCCACAATAAAGGACCTGTCTTTGGCTGGCCTCAGACCTGCCTGGTGCCATGCACAAAGAGTTGGAAGATGAGCATACAAAGAAAAAGTGGATTCTTACTTAAAAAACAAGCTGGGTTACAAGAGACTTTTAATGGAATGATCTGTGCTGAATAAGTGACTTGAGTTTTTCAGGAGTGACAAGTTGAGATATAATAATGAACATGTTTAAATATTTCCCCAAATTATTTAGGTATAATGGCATAATTAAAAGGGGTTAAAAATAGGTTAAGTAGGGGAAGAGGAACTATCTTAGTGTAGCTATTGTAGAGGAAAAACAGTGTAGCTGGCCATGATGAAAAATGGGTAGCTGACAATAGGTAAGATATAAAAGACTGGTGGATGACAAGACTGGTGGACTACAAGAAACAAACCTCATAGCCTGGGTCTTTCCAAGCCACAGCAATGACTTTAATCATAAGCACAATGGAAAGTAGACACAATCTGATTTATAAAGCATCAAAAATGCATCAGGAGTAGCCATTTAAGACTAATATTGGGACTCAGCAACATAAAGGATAGTGTCTTGAACTAGAGGTAGAGCCATGGAGATAGAAATTGGGAGTTGACTGTATACCTGAGGTTAATAATAAGATAATCTGGCATAGAGAGTGATGCAATTAACATGGCAATAATTATAACCAACAAAATATAATTTCTATAGTGCTAAAATATTTTATAAAATACCTCAATGTTTTCAAGTCATTTTAATTAGAAATATATTTTACCCCAGTTTTGTAGATGAGACAAAGACAATAAAACTTCATTATTCTCAAGATAATATACATAATAGTAATTAATGAAGCATGCATTCTATGTATGTCAGTGTTTTTCCCCTTTTCTATACCTGATGATTTGAAGTTGCTGAATACATACACACATAAGAACACACATAGAAAATGTAAATAGTAATTATCTTTAAGAATCTGACATGAGAAAAGTTGCTTAACCTCCATTAGAAGCAGAGTAATAATTTTAACTTACCTTTAAAATAAATTTAACTTTAATCAATAGTAGTATAATTAGTTCAAATTCTGAGACAAAAGTACTAAAAATATTATAGGGTATAATATATATTTGCAATATGATAATTTCATATTCATTGTTATGCCCGCATTGGCTTTGATAATCTAGGATATACATGATTTATACACGAAGTCACCAATGTGTATCTGAGTACCTTACGGGATTTAGATATACTTTCTGACTGGGATTATATTATATTTATTTTTGTAACGTTCACTACCCCAACATCCATATTTGCTCCATTAAGCACTTAGTACATCAAATTCATTTAACAAGAAATAGCATGCTAATACCAGGTATGGTAATGCATTACTGCTAAATTCATCATTTGCAAAATTGAATCCTGTACTTGAAATATTGAGTTGGGAAGACCTGTAACAAGTTTGAATCAAGCCTGGACTACATAATAAGTGTACCTTAAATAATTATCAGTGAAGGCAGTTGGTATATAGAATTTTGTGGTTTTAAGGACTCATAGAGTCAGGGGGGATGATGGGATAAGGGGTTTGTGGAGGGGAAACTGGGAATGGAGAAATTTGAAATTTAAATAAATAAAATAACCAATAAAAAATAACAATATGAGCTAACCAGTACCCCCAGAGCTCGTGTCTCTAGCTGCATATGTAGCATAAGATGACCTAGTCAGCTATTAGTGAGAAGAGAGGCCCCTAGTTCTTGCAAACTTTATATGCCCCAGTACCGGGGAATGCCAGGACCAAGAAGTGGGAGTGGGTGGGTAGGGGAGCATGGTGGGGGGAGGGTACAGGGAACTTTTGGGGTAGCATTTGAAAGATAAATAAATAAAATATCTAATAAAAATAAACAGTAAAAAGGACTCAATGCTCAAATCTTAATTCAAATTTCTCTTTCAGTAAGCTTCCACTAAGGAAGAAAGTATATTCAGAAAGGGGGCTCCCGTTTGGAATTTATCTTTGTGTGATACATTTCATAAAACTTTGTGTCAAATGAGTATGGTCTCTTTTGTGTTAATTGGCCTATGTTGGAGTATTTCCAATCACTCTAACTTTACAAAGAAAACTGTTTTTGATTTGTGGTAAAAAAAAAAAGTAGCTTCCTAATATTGAATTAGAATTGACCACCATACATCTCCATATGTTTTATAAACTCGGGGAAGAAGGTATTTGCTTTTCTATCTGCCACATTGCATACTATCAAAGGATGAGTGAGTTTTATTTGCCTCTGTCATAATTTCTACAGTATTTTTTCACAGTTATATACTTTGGATTAATCCTCTTTAGCAACGTGGAACAAACCTATAGCTTTAGAATTTAGTTTATTCTCAAATAACTTTTCCCTTCCAGGCTGATATGAATGGGGTACTGGAGTAAAATCCTCAAATAATGTTTGTGGTCACTGAGAAGCTATAGATAGTCCATGGCCAGAGGGAAAACCAGGAAACACAGAGCCTCTCCTAGCTTTTCATTTATTTTAAAACTTTGAGAAACCATGTTTCCTTATAGGCATCAATTGATTCCTTTACCTGTAACCTATAACTGTAAATCACAGTTATAAAACTGTAAACTACTTATTGCCACGCTGTAATTTTATGCACAAGGTTTAAAGAATTTTCACCTGTGTAATTCTGGGCACGAGGTTTGAATAAGTTTCAAAGCTTTCTATGCAGCCCCATTAATTAATGGTTTTTAACTGATTAGACACATTTGAGGAAGCTGTAACATTTTCATTGTTTCATTTATGTCCAATTTCTGACATAAAAGAAAATGAGAAATTTTATGGGCAACATATCATTAACTTTATTGCTTTGAGAATTGAGAGTATGATAATCTATTTTATTTATTTTATTGTTTTTTTTTCTTCTGGCTGTTAGCTAAGGTTTGTCAAAGGAGATTAGGAGAGTTGAGTAGAAAAGACTGAAACTCTTATTTGGGAAGATTTCTAGAAAGGTGTCTTTATCAATTGTCATGTCATATCACAGTTTGCTAGATCAACAACCATGAGGTGTCATCCAGAAGATGAATTAGTGATACAGTATTTGCCTACTTCTAACTAGATCTTAAAAGTTGTATTTTTCTATTGTTAGTGACTTAGGAGGATACAACATTGTTTTGTTTTGTTTTATTGGATATTTTATTTATTTATACCCTTTCCTGGTTTCCCCACCAGAAACTCCCTATCCCATCCCCCATTCCCCTGCTTCTATGAGGGTGCTCACCTACTCACCCACCTACTCCTGCCTCCCTACCCTTGCATTCCCCTACACTGAGGCATGGAGCTGTCAAAGGACCAAGGCTCCTACTCTCCTCGCACTGATGGATAACAAGGCTGTCCTCTGCTACATATGTGGCTGGAGCCATGGTTCTCTCCATGTGACTCTTTGGTTGGTTACATTGTTTAAAATTGCATTTTACATAACTTGTCAATGAATGGTAACACCATAAAAACACTAACCTGTTAGGGAGGGAAAGCAGCATTTCAATAGCCTTAGTCACCACTTAACCATCTCTGTGTGATCAGTCATTTGTCTTCCTTCTTAAACATGTTTTCAGACTGTGCTACACAGTGGGAGACAAACATGAAATTGGAAGAGTTAAATTTGTCTTTCTTAACCATTTGTTTTGTTTTTCTTTCTTAACCATTTGTTTTGTTTTTATATATGTATATCTTCATATACCTCTGTGTGTATAAACATGTGTACAATTCAGAGATTCCAGAAGAGGGCATATGATCTCCTGATGCTGAAGTTACAAGTAGTTGTGAGCTGCTGGATTTGGAAGCTGGGAACTGAACTCAGGTCTTCTGAAAGCATCAGGTGCTTTTGAATGCTAAGCTACCTCTCCAGCCCATTATGGCAGGGTTCCCTCACATAAGCATCTCCCCTATTTCAACTTTATGATGTTAATGGAAAGTGAAAGCCTTTGGAAGTGTATACCAAGGAGCACCTTGAGAACAGCCCTGTTTTTGTTGTTATCACACTTAGAGAAGTAACTCAACAAAGACTTGGAAAGGAAAGGAGAATGAAATACCATCTTCTCTTAGAAATTTCTATACAAGTTACCTCTGGGATCTATTCCTTATATTTAGTCAGATTGGAAACATGTTTTATATGAACAGTCTTAAAGAGTCATGTTCATGAAAAGAGAGCAGTTTATTTTGCCCTTCAGAATATAATGAAAGATTACTTTAGTTAGAAAAAAATGAAAATACATAGAAGATAATAATATGAACTCATAAATATGAGAAATACATAGAATATAGTAAAGATAATATAGTACTATATTATATAATGTAGTAAAGATTCTTGTGTAACTAAAGAATTGACTTACATAGCAATATCATAAAATATCTAAGAACTATAGAAAATATACAAGGCTGCAAGTATCAGGGGCTTGATATTGACCTTTTGGGTGATTGCATCATATTAAAGTGTTTTAAGCTCTGGTATTACCTAACTGTTTATGATTTATAATTTATTATATCATTTTGTGATTATGTATTGGTGTAGGGCATGACTAAAGGGGCAGATTCATCAGTTCATAAAGATGAAAATTAGATGAAAGCAGTATCTGTTGGAATTAAAGAAATAATTTTTACCTTGTATCAGAAACAGCATCAACTTAATAGGACAAGGCTGGATGATATCCTTAAGAGATCTCCCCACTCCTTCAGAGGAGGGGCAGATGGGGATTGAGAGGAGAGGATGGAGGACAAGCTGCAATCTGGATATAAAGTAAATAAATAACTTAATAAATAAATAAATAAATAAATAATGACGCAATGACACAATCAGATTTTGGCTTAAGAGAAGTAGAAATATGTTTTTAGATTGAACTAGAGGAACCAGTGGAAGATTTGTTGAAAATTTGTGGGGAGAAGGATGAATTTGGATGGAGAAATTGGAGACACTCTAAGGCAGTGGTTCTCCACCTATCTAATGCTGTGACCCTATTATAATAGAGTTCCTCATATTGTGTTGGTCCCTAACCATAAAGTTATTTTTGTTGCGATTTCATAACTGTAAGTTTGCTACTGTTGTGAATTGTAATGGAAATAGCTGTGTTTTCTGATGGTCTTAGGCAGCCATGATGAAAGGGTCTTTCAGTCTCCAAAAGGATCATGACCCAGAGGTGAGCAATGCCGCTCTAAGTTTTGGAATTCATATCACAGAGTAAAATGTCTTAAAATTCAATGTTTGGTACCGTGTACCTGTTTGTTAATTCCAACTTCAAGGATCCAACAGTCTCTCTGGCCTCCACAGGCACACACACACACACACACACACACACACACACACACACACGAACACATATTACATATATATGTGCATATACCCCCAGGCACACAAACTGAATATATCCACCCCCCTGAGAATCCCTAGTTTAGCTGATGTGTTGAATCTATCCTTTGCAACCATACCCAAATAAACTAGTTATGACATATACAACATCTGATCTATGAATCTCAGAACTAATAAATAAGTGCCATTTTCAACTACTAGGCTTGCTTACATGGTGATGGAAAATGCAAAGGCAAATATAAATGGCTTTGCAGTTGTGACAGTTGGGGGTTGACTTTATTGTAGAACAAATGTAGAATCAGAAAACTTACTGCCGTTTCACTAAATTACTTATATTTTCTTAACTTCCTCTGGAAAGGATTGAGGCAAATATTCCTACTTTATTGTGGAATGAAATTTAGATGACTCCTCTGAATTTTTCTTCTTGAAATAATTATTACACACTGACTTGAAGACACTCACTTATCATTCTGTGGCAACTCAGACTACACAAAAGCTATTTGCTGAATGATTATTTGAATGACTACCATTTCTAGAAAATCTCAAAGAGTCTTGATGAATTTATCCAAGGATCAGAGCTACAACTTATCCTAGTCTTTAAAGTTGAACTTAGAGGGTTTTTTGGCATTAACACTTCTGTATTATTTACTGTGTTAGATTCTTCCTACTCATTATTTTAATGGTAATATTCCTAGGTATTTTGTTTGCAGACCTGCTTCTTTTCAATTTCTCTCCTTTCCTGGGCATATCTCATGCTAGGACTTTAAAAATTATCTGTAAATGGATAGCTTTCAAATTTCTCTATTCAGATGAGAGCCTGGGTAGAACAAGAACTTATTTGAATCCTTGATTTTTTTTCTTCTCTTTTGAAAGTTCCTTCTAGAGAATCATGAATTGATAAGTAGTTCTGAGCCAAAAAATTTGCATTCTCAGGCATTGTCAAGTTTCAAACCAAAGGTGTTATTAGAAGGATTTCTCAAGGAAAGGCTTGTGTGTACTGATTGATAGACCTGGCAGCCAGGTAAGGTGGCCAGTCTACTCAGCAGAGGTTCCATGTGTTCTCCAGACCCTGTATTCCTATCTGATCCTGAATGTGCTCCCTAATTTGGAAGTGACATTTCTCAGTTGGGGTATTCAGTAAAAGAGCGCAAAGAGCCTGTCTATTATAAATGATTTGGCTGGAATATGAAAAATGAGGCTCCAAATGTCAAGAAGAATTTGACAGTTCTAAATAACAAACATACAGAGAAATTAGTTCTTTGGGAATGAATAGGTAAAGGCAGATAATTCTAGAAGACAAAAGCATGGATATGAAACTCAAGAAGAATGAAGACCAATATGTGGACACTTCGCCCCTTCTTAGAATTGGGAACAAAACACCCATGGAAGGAGTTACAGGGACAAAGTTTGGAGCTGAGATGAAAGGATGGACCATTCAGAAACTGCCCCACCCAGGGGTCCATCCCATAATCAGCCACCAAACACAGACACTATTGTATACGCCAGCAAGATTTTGCTGAAAGGACCCTGATATAGCTGTCACTTATGAGGCTATGCCAGTGCCTGGCAAACACAGAAGTGGATGCTCACAGTCAGCGATCAGATGGAACACAGGGCCCCCAATAGAGGAGCTAGAGAAAGTACCCAAGGAGCTGAAGGGGTCTACAATCCTATAGGTGGAACAATATGAATTAACCAGTACCCCCAGAGCTGTGTCTCTAGCTGCATATGTAGCAGAAGATGGCCTAGTCAGCCATCATTGGGAAGAGAGGCCCCTTGGTCTTGCAAACTTTATATGCCCCAGTACAGGGGAACACCAGGGCCAAGAAGTGGGAGTGGGTGGGTAGGGGAGTAGGCAGGGGGGGAGGGTATAGTGAACTTTCGGGATAGCATTTGATATGTAAATGAAGTAAATACCTAATTAAAAGTTGGAAAAAATAAAAAAGCATGGATATTTTTTCTTTTAAAGAAACAGTTAATGTACACCCCTCTACATTTGTGTATATTGTCCTTCTAAAGTTAGTGAATACCTCTTAGAAAAGACGATCTTAGGATCTTGCTCCAATGTCAGTCCACTGCCACAGTGATAAAATGCTGCTTCCCAGAATGTTGCATGAAGGTTGTTGCCTCCTCTGCTGTATCCCAGTGCCTGAGGGCATATATACATACTTTCTCATATAGGGCATATGGTTTCATTTCAACTAGCAAATATAGCTTGAAGTAGTTCACATTTTCTAATTTTCATATTAGTCAAATAATTTCCTTTATCTTAAACATCTGAAATCTATTACAGATGATGTCATTGTTGCCTCTCCTCCATATCAAGAACACTTCTACATATATCTCCCATTTGGAATTGTCTCAGCTTGCACAGTATGGAATGGGCTTGAATTATATTTCAGCTCTGCTTGAGTAACTTTATATATTGACTTCGGGCATCTCCTTCCTTCCTTCCTTCCTTCCTTCCTTCCTTCCTTCCTTCCTTCCTTCCTTCCTTCCTTCCTTCCTTCCTTCCGTCCTTTCTTTCTTCGTAGTAATTCTTTTTGAAAAATTTTATTTGTTTTTATTTATTTATCTTATATATACTTTTACAGTCTAGCCATTGCCCTCTTCTAGTCCACCCTCTCATAGTTCCTTATCCTATTTCTCCCCGCCCCTGTCTCCATAAGGATGTCTTCCCCACCTTGACAGGCCTCCCAATCCGTGGGGCCTCAAGTCTCTTGAGAGTTAGGTGTGTCTTCTCTCACGGAGGCCAGACCAGGCAGTCCTCTGATATATATGTGTACAGGGCCTGGGACCAGCTCATGTATTCTGCCTGGTTGGTAGCTCAGTATCTGAGAGATCTCAGGGGTCCCGGTTAGTTGAGACTGCTGATCTTCCTTTGGGGTCACCCTCTTCCTCAGCTTCTTCAAGCTTTTCCCCAATTCAACCACAGGGGTCCTCCACTTTAGTCCAATGGTTCAGTATAAGTATCTGAATCTGTCTCAGTCAGCTGCTTGTTAGGCCTCTTAGAGGACAGCCACGCTAGGCTCCTGTCTGTAAGCATACCATAGCACCAATAATAATGTCAGGCTTTGGAGCTGCCCCTTGAGATGGATCCCCAGTTGGGCCTGTCATTGGACTGCCTTCCCCAGGACAAAAGACCCCTCAGGCATCTTATTTCTGACCTCAGTTTTTATTCTTATATAATAGAGAGAGTATATATTATTGGGTCTATGAATTTTTAATTTAAATGATAAATATCACATTTAGTACACTAACCTTTGAATAGACTAAACAAATTAATTTACAACTGTTTTTAAATTTATTTCAATTTAATGCTTCTTCATAGTAAACATTTATTTTTTTATGTATCATATTAAATACCATGCTTCACTTTTAAAAAATATTCATTTAAAGTGTTGGCCTTATTTTTTAAAATTACCTGATTCTCAATTCCCCAGTATCTTAATTAGTTTTCATCTTATATATTCCAAACAAATAATCAAATTGAATGAACTTGGCAGGTACTTTATGGTTTGAATATGCTAAGATTTTTGTGTTTTCCCTTCCTATTACTCTAATAAACTGGATGTTTGTCACCTCTAAAATTCATATTGAAATAGATTTTCTATTATGACAGTATTTTGAGGCAAGACATTAACAGACTGGGAAGGGCCCACCCTCATGAATGATACTATTCCCATCATAAAAGAGAATGTTTAGTCATCTGTTGCTGTGCTGGTCAATTTTTGTCTACTTGACACAAGCTAGGGTTATCTTGGAGGGAAAACCTCAATCGAGGAAATTTCTCTATCAGATTGTCTTGTAGGTGAGCCTTTGAGACATTTTATTGATTAAAGTCTTAGTGATTAATGTAAGACCCCCCCCAAAAAAAAGAGGGCCCAGAATACTGTGTGTGGTGTTATCCCCATGTTTGTGTCCCCAGGTTGCATAAGAAAACAAATTGATGAATGCAGGACGTAGCATTCATTTATGACTCTGCTTCAGGTTGCTCCTCCAGGCTCCTGTCCTAAGCTCCTGGCTGACTTACCTCTATGATGGGCTGAAATGTATAAGCCAAAGAAACAATTTTCTATCCATGTTCATTTTGGTCATTGTGTTATATATAGCATAATAGAAGAGAACTAGAATATTTTCATGACCTCTAGTTTATGACAAGAAGATTCTTGACATATGGGGTAGCACACATTGGAGAACACAAGTTCTGAGGTGAGGTGAGTCTTATTGCTATGCTCATTTGCTTTGTCAATAGCCTCTCTCTCTCTCTCTCTCTCTCTCTCTCTCTCTCTCTCTCTCTCTCTCTCTCTCTCTCTCTCTCTCTCTCTCTCTCTCTCTCTCTCTCAAATGTTTAATATCCTTGCTTATCTTCTGCAACCATAAAAACTTACTCCATTTCTTCTCTTTGATGGCATTAACTTCCCCTCTCTGTAACTTGATACTAGACTGCTTAACCTACAGAATTGTGAGCCAGTACGTTTTTGCTTATTATAATTTACCCATGCTCAAGTATTATTTTATATCATCAAATGATCTGAAACAATATGCTTCCTCTTATTACTGTGAATTAAAATTGCTTTCTGGATTATTAGTCTATGAGAGTCTCAAGGACATTGACACCATTCATCTTTATCTCCCCTGCCTGAGTCAGATACTTAGTGATTGCTATTTAAAAAATAAGGATTGATTTTATTCCATCAGGAGATATGCTAGGGATAAGCTATGGCCAGATATCTAAATTTTAGAAAACTCTGTTGGACTCTCTAGCTTACATTATTCTTATCTCATTAAAAAAAATTATTTTGGTTTATATTCTTGGCCTGGGTTGCTGGGGGTAAAGAGAAAAACAAAAGTAAATATTATGGATTCTTTATTTTTTGTTTGCTTCTTGTTTTTCCTGTATTGGGCTAACTAATAATTTTTTATCTGTGTTCTGGAAGTCAGTTTCTAATTATAATCTTTTAATTTGATATATATCCTATACTGCCTCTTTTTCTATCAAATTATAATATTATTCAAATTATATCTTTTTTGCATCTTGAAGATAAGGCAAGAAATTTATCTGGATTACCTCTCCCCAGTTTTCTTAAGAATTTTAAATGCCAGAACAAGTTATAATTATTTTTATGGATATAACACAGATTCACCAGTGTACATCAGCATTTTATTTTGCCTTTGTCTTTAAACCCAAATCCTTACATCTAGATTCATTTTTTTTTATCCATGGAAATAATCTATTATTAGTACTTTCAGTGAGAGTGCATGGTTGGAAAATTATCCTTTTGTAACAATGTGAAATACAGAGATATCTTACCTTTTTAGTTATTGGAAAGTGAATATTATATTGAATCTTCTTTTCTTAATTTGTAGCAGTATATTCTGGCATCTGTTTTTTTGCTTGTGAAAGTTCTGCTTCTGGCCTAATTATGATGGTATGTGAGTAATGCATCATTCTGTTTTTGAGCATTTAGGATTTTTTTTGTCTTGAGCTTCTATAATTTCACTTTCCTTTTATCATTGAGTTTTGATGGACTTCTTATTGCCCTACTCATCTGATTCCTCAACGGCTACTCTCTTGCAAAGCCTATGCTTGATCCTTCTCATCTTCTGGAACCCTCCAGCACTTCTCTCTGCTGGCATCACTTCCATACTCCCCCTCTCTACTATTTTCATCTGTTGCAATCTTTCTTGATCCTTATGGTTCAGCTCAAATTTCAGATCCACAAGAAAATCTTCTCTAATTATAACAGAATGAATCGTTTCCTCTCCCAAACATCATTAGCATATTTTATAGACCCAGCACATTTGACATATTTAGTCCACATAGCTTTCTCAAATAAACACAGAAAAGCATAGTAGAAAAAGCACAGGCGTTGGAAACAGGCAAGCGAGAATTCAAATCTCATCTCTTCAAGTACTGGATATGTGTGGTAATTTGGGAGAATTTAATCTACTGAGCGCTAGTTTCTTCATTTAAAATGAAAATATCTGTCTCAGTGAACAGGCCAAACTTACCAAACCTTCCCAGTTACCTTATATAATCAATTTACAATGACAAGGTAATCAGGATTTATTCTTGTTCTGTGCACAGTCAGCTTGTCTTAAGATATTTGCAGTACACCATGAGGAGTTCAAGTTCAAACTAGTCTGGCAAATGTAGATCCTCATGAAGATTTGAACTCTGACCCCTCTTGGTCTCTTCATCCCATAGCTGAAGATCCTTTGGACAAGAAAATACTTCAAAGGAGATTAATTACCATCACCATGAGCTTTAATGTTTGTTTATTATTCATTTATTTAAAAATTCATTGTGAGTAATCCATTTTTTACATTATGGGACAGAAGGAAATGAAAATAGAATGTATGTTCTTTTGCTCTTATATACTGCCTATAGTAGAAAGATGATGATCAAGATGATGATTTCATACTTAATACTGAAGTTAATGAATGCAATTATTTATTTCTCAGAAGTTTTTAGTTTCTAACTAAAAATTTATATACTGACTTGTTGAATAGTCAGACGTAATTATGCTACCATGAAACATATAGAATATTAGAAAATGTACATTTCAAATAAAGATCAGTAATACTATGTAATACCTGCTATGAGTAGTATAAAAATATTAAATTCTATGTAATAATAATAATAATAATAATAATAATAATAGATCCTTAGAAAACATGCTATGAAAGGCTAGTGACCTTAAAAAATATCTAAAAGACTTAAAGGAGAAAGCTCACTGTAGAATGGTCAGCACTGAAATCATATATGCATAAACAACATAAAGGACAGGTTGTATTCATATATATTTGTGCATAAATATACATACATATGTATGTAGTGATAATAAAAAAAAACGAGGTTATCAGCTTGAGAGTGGGGCACATGTGGGAGGTTGGGAGTTAGGGAGGGAGTGGCTAGAGGGAAAAGAAAGGGGAAAAGTGATGTATTTCTATTTCAATTTAAAACATTAAATATTTAATTTATAAAGCAAAGGAAAGAAGGATTTGTGGAGTTTTTTTGGTTTTTTGTTTGTTTGTTTGTTTGTTTGCTTGTTTGTTTGGTTTTTTTTTTTTTTAAGGAGAAAACTCATCTAAGAGGAAACTTCTGGGCAGAGAGATTACATGCCAATGAATGAGATGGTAAGTTTATAGACTTTGATTGGGCTGCAGTACCTGAAATTCCAGAGTGAGCGGGGCTCTCTTGTGATAGAAACAGGGGGCAAACTCATCATCTTTGTTCAGTAATTTACTCCTGTAACAGCTTGAATGATCGTACATTTTCTCCATTTGCTGAAAATTTCTCCCCCAAGCTGCTTTTCATATTTTCTAAAGTAGCACACACACACACACACACACACACACACACACACACACACACACACGCACGCACACACACTTTCTGTTCTATTAGATTTGGTGAGTCTAGATTTACATTGAAAGTAAAAGCCAGGGATAGGAGAGGCTCCCAAGACCCAATGGGGATGACATTAACTGAAATACCCTACAGCAGAGAAATAGAACCTGAAGAGACCATCTCCAGTAGATAGATGTGTTCCCCAATTGAAGGATGGGGCCATCTACCCATCTCAAAATCTTTAACCCAGAAATGTTGCTGTCTAAAATAAATGCACGGACCAAAACAACAACAACAACAACAACAACAACAACAACAAAAATTGTGCAGAGACTGAAGGAAAGCCCATCAAGAGACCCCGTTCCACCTGCGGATCCATCCAAGCCACAGACACCAAACCACTACACTATTACTGATGCCAAGAAGTGCTTGCAGAAAGGGAACAGTATAGCTGTCCTCTGAGAGGCTATGCTAGTACATGACTAAGACAGATACTCACAGCCAACCATTGGACTGAGTCCTGAGACCCCCATGGAAGAGTTAGGGGAAGGGACTGCAGGAGAAGAGGATTGCAACTCCATAGGAACAACAACAATATCAACTAACTGGACCCCACAGAGCTCCCAGGGACCACCAACCAAAGGGTATACATGGGCCAGTCCATGTAGCAGAGGGCTGCCTTATCTGGCATCAATGGGAGGAGAGAGGCTTGTTGCCCCAGCAAAGGTGGATACTAGAGGGACGTGGGTGGAGGAGCATCCACTTAGAGGCAAAGGGGAGGGTGTTGGGTGAGGAACTTGCGGAGGGGAAACCAGGAAGGGGGGACATCATTTGTAATGTAAATAAATAAAATAATAGTTAAAAAATTAGAAAAGAAATTAGATCAGTCACATAATCAGGTAATCCCATATCCAAAGAAAATGAAATCTGTATGTTGAAGAGACATCTATCTACATCCTGTGTTCATTGTAACAGTGTTCCCAATTCCCAAGATATCGAAATATCTTAAATGCACACCAGCTCATAAATGGTTTTAAAACACATGGTACCTATACACAATATAATACCATTTGTACAGGACAAAATGCAGCCCTGTATTTGTGGCAACCTGGATGAAAGTGAGTACCATTACTTTAAGTAGATTAAGCCCAACCCAGAAAGACAGGTACCACATTATCTTGCTAAAATGCGGAATCTACAATCTAGTAAAAATTGGAGTTTAAAACTGGTTAGCAGAGAATTGGGGGAATAGGCATGGGGAGGTTTGTGGAAATGTTGATCAGGTGTTACTGTTTCAATTAGGAGCAGGAACTTGTGTAATTATTGCATGTTGTTACATAGTAGGATGGCTAGAACTAAAAATACACATTATATATTTCAAAAACAGAAAACATTTGAATTTTTCCATAAAGAAATAATAAATATTATAAAAAACAATATATTTAACCTTATTTTAAAAATGCATTATGCATATATATTGAAATATTACAAAGTAGCACCTTGATATATATATATATATATATATATATATATATATATATATATATTCCAACAATCTATAGAAAATTAAATGTATAATATATATTTATATGGAGAGATTTATAAACATAAAAAGTAAAATATATCTGTAGCATGATTTCTTTCTTTTTAAAATTATTTATTCACTATACATCCCAATATCATCTCCCCTCTCCCCCCAGTGCTCCTCATACAGATCATACCCCCATTCCCTCCCTCTTACTCCTCTGAAAAGGTGGGGGGGGGGCTGGGCTGTTATCTGTTCCTCCCACCCCGTTGGAACATCATGTCACTGTGGGACTATGCACTTCTCCCACTGAGGCCAGACAAGGCAGCCCAGCTAGGGGAACAGGATCCACAGACAGGTAATAGATTCAGGGACAGCCCCCACTTCAGGTGTTGGGCAAACCTCATGAAGATCAAGCTGTACTTCTGCTACATATGTGCAGGAGGTCTAGGTCCAGCCCAGGCTTGCTCTTTAGTTGGTGGTTTGGACTCTGGGAGCACCCAAGGGTTCAGGTTAGTTGACTCTATTGCTCATTCTATGGAGTCCCTGTTTTCTTTGGGTCACTTAGTCCTTCCTCCAACTCTTTTTCAAGTTTCCCAGGGCTCCATCTAATGTTTGGCTATGGGTCTCTGTATCTGTTTCCATTGGCTTTTGGGTGGAGCCTCTCAGAGGACAGGTACACTCCCGTCTGCAAGCATAACAGAATATCATTAATAGTGTCAGAGATTGATTCTTGCCCATGGGGTGGGCCTCAATTTTGGCTAGTCATTGGTGACCATTCCCTCTATCTCTCCTTCATTTTCATCCCTGAACATCTTGTAGGCAGAATACATTTTGGTTGAAGGTTTTGGAGTGAGTTGCTGTCCTTATTCCTCCTCTAGGAGTCCTATCTGGCTATAGGAAGTGGTCACTTCAGAATCCATATCCCACACTGCTAGGAGTCTCAGCAAGAGCTTCCCCACAGCATCCTGAGGCCACCTTGCCTGCCCTGCCAATTTGTTTTTTCTCCCCTGCTCTCTTCTATACCTGACTTCCCCTACTACTACTCTGTCCCACCCAGTTCTTTCCCTCTGTCCACCTTCAATATTTATTTTATTAACCCTTCTGAGAAAGATTCAATTATACTCTCTTAGGCTCTCCTTGTTATTTGGCTTATTGTTTTTCCCATGGATTGTATCCTGTAATTATTTCTTAAAGTTACATATTTAGATTTTATGTAAAGTAGTATTGTTGGTGATTCCTATCTTCTTTATGTGATATATTTTCTCTTTTTTTCTAAACTGATTTTCTGTACAAAGACTTATTAGTATACTAGAATATTAAACAAAATAGTTAATGCCAAGATTTTCTACCAGAGAATGTTCATAAGAATATAGGTTATTATTATTACTGAATTATTTTTTAAATATATATTTACTGCCAAATGTACAATAGAGATTTAGAAAATATGGGGTTTTGGTGTGCTTTCCCATCACTTGACTAACCAGGATGATGTAAGGACAGCATTAAATGATACTGAACATACATGACCTAATGTGCTTTTCAAATCAGCACATTAGCACTTGTCTTTCACTGGCACATTTTGTCTAAACCTAATTTTGATCATGGAAGAGTGTGACATATCTAGATTATAAATTCAAATCTCAGTTGATATTTGATTTCATCTAATCAAAGATGTCATTTTTAATTGCCATGGAACAAGATGATCTTGTGCAAATGAGGCATTGAGTTAATAAGTACTTTGTATTTACATAGAATTTTTTTATGAGCCTAACATACTTCATGAATTTAAAGAAGTTTTCTGTGAAATTTCTTAGGAGAAATATTTGATAGTATCTAATAAAGCCAAATACATGTATTTATATATTCAGAATATTTATGTATATATGTATATGAAAATTATACTACTGTCATCGAGTCAGCAGAAATGTATATTGATGTTTACTTAAAGACATACCATAGAAGCACCATTTATTATAGCCTCAAGCTGTTGGAAAGTACCTAAATGTCCATCAACAGCAGAATGAATACAGAATGGATAAATACATTATATTCATACATCAAAATGCTGTGCAGAAATGAGAATGATGCATATTATACAGTCGCAATATGGATAGATTTTACAGCATAAACAACAGAAAGAGTGCAACTGGATGATTAAATTTGTATGTTATGCATGAACATGCAAAACATACTTCAAAATAGTAGTATTAGACATCTCTTAACTCTTCTGAATGTGAGAATTTTGTATGTTTGTATCCAAAGTAATTATCATAAATAGATATACTTACTCTATACCAGGCCCATTTTAAAATGTCTTGATAGAAAAAGAAGGATATTCAGTTCCTATGCTTAAGGAATTTGTAAGGGTGATTTAAGGCTAAGCAATAAATAATCACAACATAATATTGTACATAGAAAAGTTAAATAGTATTTTGCTAAAATTTAACAGAAACTTCTAAGCTAGATTGTATGAGTTTGGGACAAGACCATGAGGTCAGTTTTTTCTTTCTTTCTTTCTTTCTTTCTTTCTTTCTTTCTTTCTTTCTTTCTTTCTTTCTTTCTTTCTTTCTTTCTTTCTTTCTTTCTATTAGATATTTTCTTCATTTACATTTCAAACTCTATCCCCGAAGTCCCCTATACATTCTCCGCACCCTGCTCCCCAACCCACCCACTCCCACTTCCTGGTCCTGGCATTCTCTTGTACTGGGGCATATGATCTTCACAAGACCAAGGGCCTCTCCTCCCATTGATGACCGACTAGGCCATCCTCTGCTACATATGCAATTAGAGACACAGGTGGGGGTGAACTGGTTAGTTCATATTCTTGTTCCTCCTATAGGGTTACAGACCCCTTTAGCTCCTTGGGTACTTTCTCTAGCTCCTTCATTAGGGTCCCTGTGTTCCATCAAATAGATGACTGTGAGCATCCACTTCTGTATTTGCCAGGCACTGGCATAGCCTCACATGAGGTCAGTTTCAAGCGATATAAAGAACTATGCTCGCAAGATAACAAACATGCAGACAACCATGGAAAGGAAGGGCATTTCAAGGAAGGGAGCTATACTGGAGAGGTGACCAGGTGAACAGGAACATGTTACATTTAGAAGCAGAATTGATGAGGATGTGAGCTGGTCAGCTCTTCCTGTCCATCTGCAATCACACAGGTCTCTGAATGTATACCACTGTTGAGAAAGGAGGAAACAAGGCTTGTAATATAATGTACCACAGAAAAAAATTTAAATTGAAGTTTAGAATACTTATCTTTAAAACTTCCTTAGTTCACAGCATCAGTACTATACATTATTAAATATAACTCCCACTGCCTCTTTGCTGGCCACCTAAAATTATTAACCATACCCTCCTTTAGACTCTTACCCAAATTATTGTCAGACAGATCTTTAACTCTTACGGAAACTATATTCTTGACATAGGTGTTTACATTGAATGTCTTTTAAGAATTACTAGTCTGACCTTTGTAATATCCTAGATGCTATGGTCAGAAACTAGCTCTATTGGGATAGCTTTTTCCATACCATTGGAGAATATCAGTAAAACAATGAAATCTATGTAAGAGAGAAGAATGATACTAAGGATTAATCTGAACTTGTGTGCCTACACTTTGAATATCTATTACATTTTATAGCCTTGCCTCTGGCGTCTCACTGTATTATCACATTGAAGGACCCAGACAGAGATTTAGTTGCCATCTTACTGGTTCTAGCATTCAGTGTGGATCAGGGTAGATCTTACCACAAAAATTCTTGGCTCTTCAGAAGCTCATGATTCTTAATGTAGCAGACTTTGGAAATTCATGAACAGTGGAGATGAGGCTTATTATATTCTAAAGATAATCTCACCGAGGATTACCCAAGGAAAGATGCTACCAACAAGGAAAATGAGGAGTTTTCTAAGACACTAGGCTATAGCCTTGAACCTGGCTTATTGTAATTTTGTAAATAAATTACAATAGTGCATTCACTTGTGGATTATCTGTGCTATAGTTGGATAAGACAGAAAAAAAATATAATCCACAAAGATATTAATCATGTGACCTTTTATAAGAACAATTTTTCTATTTCTGGCTAGAATATAAAGATGCCCCCACATTGCTAAAGAATACTGCTGGAAAAGCTAGCTGTCAAAGGGTCATTAATTGTAAAAAATTAAATTATTCTGGTCTGCAGTCTGTGATTTGAATTTCAACTTCTCTTATTATCTCAGCAGCTATAACAGTCCATGGTAAATAATCAATGTTTTAAGATATCTAATGGTATCGTAGAAATTTTCTTTGATGAGGATGATTCAGAAATATCAAAACAAGCAAATCAGGAATAGAAACATCTGACCCACACCTATCTTTTTTCCCCCAATTTTAAAAGTTATTTTATTAGATATTTTCTTCATTTACATTTCAAATGCTATCCCAAAAGTCACCTATACCCTCCCCCTGCCCTGCTCCCATACCCACTCACTCCCACTTCTTGGCCCTGGCATTCCCCTGTATGGGGCATATAAAGTTTGCAAGACCAAGGGGCCTCACTTCTCAATGATGGCTGACTTGGCCTTCTTCTGCTACATATGCAGCTAGAGACACGAACTCTGGGGGTACTGATTAGCTCATATTGTTGTTCCACCTATAGGGTTGCAGAACCCTTCTTCTCCTTGGGTACTTTCTCTAGCTCCTCCATTGGGGGCCCTGTGTTCCATCCAATAGCTAACTGGACCCACACCTATCTTATAAGGGATCTGAACAGTGTCCTATGGTGGAAGTAACATGAGAGAAAAAGAAGTAAAGACAGTGAATGGGTAGTGTCACACCCTGGGTTTGGGAGAGCCAGGAGAGCTAATGAAGAATCCAGCAAGCTTATCAGTAATTTATGTGTATAGATAATCCTGATTTAATGGGGTTATATAATATGCTAAAATTATCATGAGTTTAGAATGTGTTGAGTACTTACTGATGTCACTGTTTGGCACTACAGGATGCTGGAGAATATGTGTTATTTATTCTCTGCTATTGTTCATTGCCTTTGCCCAGCATCACTTCACTAGTCTCAAAGAAATAGCTGCAGAACATGTCAAAAGTCAGAAGTGCAGTTTTCCTTTATGTGTCTCAATTTTGCACAATTCTAAAACCAAAGCAATTGTTAGTTTGGACCATCATAAGTACATGGGAACATCTTGCACTTGTACTGTGCTCCCTCGGATGTTTAGAAGCAAGCTCCCTTAGAATTTTCATGTGAAAAAGTAACTGAAAACAGTTCACTATCCAATCTGCTAGAATATATATATATATATATATATATATATATATATATATATATATATTCTCTATAGTGTCTTTATCTTTATGATATTTTAGCAATCTGTTAATTCCCTAACCCCTCCTTTAAGTGATCCCTTCTTCCCCAATTGTGAATGTCCTTCTGTTTTCTGGAGAACATTGAACTCTCATGTCTTAGTCTCTCATCTCTTTGAAGCTGACCATTGATGCTCTCAAAAGAAATTAAACTCTATTTACTTAATTAAGTCTACCCTTTCCTGAAGAACTTGGGATTGTAAATAGCAGTATAGCACATATGCTAAATATCATGTACAGTCGGTACCTAACCAGTGCTTATTTCTTTCTTCCCTTCTGCTTGTTTTATTATTGTTTTATCCATTTTCTTCTTATGTCAAAAAATAAATGCCTCCTTACATCTGTTGACATTTGTGTTCTCTTATTTTGGATTTAAGATCATAAAAGGAAAGATGTGCATCCTTCTGTCCTTGCATAATGTAACATGTATAAAAAGGATGTATCATAGTTATTTCTCAGATTTGGTATATGATAGTAGAGAAAACTTGGTGCTGTTTCCTTGGTTTCTTGGAAGACTCCTGTGCCAACTAGATAGGTGTTCGTTGGTAAATGGTACCTTCTAGAGTTAGCAGAATTTGGGAAACAGGAGAGGTATGAGTTTGACATGCCACTTCTTACAGGTCCCTGATAGGTTAATTCATCTCTTAGAGTCTTAGTTTCTTCATCCATAAAATAAGTACTAGGACATAGTTCATAAAGTTCTTATGAAGATTAAATGAAATATGAAAACAAATTGCTTTGTACCAGGGTAGGCACAGAACAAGTATTCAATAAATACAAGCTATTATTCTTCTTATTAATATTTTTCCACACCATAATGATTCTTGGCTTATAGAGTTATTACAAAAATTGAAAATAAATGGAGCAAACATTAAATTCCAGGAGGCAAATAGAGAAAGGGCTAGAACAGAGCTCCAAGTGCATCCAAGGTGGTATTTGATTTTGTTTTTGTTTTACTTTTCATTTTGAAAAATTCCATATATATAAGTAACAAAAAATTCTTAAATTCAGCTGCAGCAATAATTAAATTATGACCAGGTCTAATTTGTTTTCATTACTATACACTTCTTAAAACCTGTTTCCCACTAAATTATTTTGAAGCAAATTGTATATAATATTTATCTATACACATTTCAGTATATATTTTAGATAGTTACAGTCTTGAAAATTAACTAACTATAACTAAGTCAGTCTTGAATGGCTTCAAGTTGGCGACATTTTGTGACCCATTGACTTCTATTGTGGTGTCAACCCTCAAACTGAGACATTTTTAATACTAGGTGTGTTATTTTCTCAGGTATAGAAGAACTTAAGAAAGATAAAGGTAATATTTTCATTTCATAATACCTTAAATACTAACACAATATGAGTATTATACAGTCAAAATATGGTTTGCTTGGTGTTTTGTCCTGTATAATAGAAATAGTCATTTGCTTGGGCCATAAGGATCTGGATTTAATTACTATTTTATTACAATTGGTATACTAATTAGAGTTTTAATGTCATATATGACAGATATAGGAGAAAAAAACTTTAAAAAGGATCCCTTTATTGTGGCTCATGATTTCAGACCATCATGGCTGGGAAGGTATAGAAGAATAGAACATCTTATTTTATGGAGGCCAGGAAACACAGGAAGAGTGACTATGCCAGTAGGCTTCCTCCTCTGTACACACTGTTTCATTCATGGCCTCCAGCCTGGTGAATGAAGCCACCTACACTCAAGAAAGATCTTTACAAATAAATTTTCATTTCTAGGGATGTCCTCACTGGCTAAAATACTAAAAGGTGTATTCTATTGTTTTCCTGGTCCTCAATCAATCCTATCAGGTTGCCAATCAAGAGTAACCATCATATATTACTCTAACCAAATTCCTCACTTCTCTCTTCTAAGAACTTACACTTAATTCTTCAACAGTTAATCTCTTCTTTGCCATATTTAGGGAATAAAATTGAGGATCAATGGAGCTAAACAACTTGTCAAACGTACAAATCCTAGTCTCCGTAGGCTAGTAAGCAATAGATGATCTAGTAATTAATTAAAAATATCCAGAGTCCTGGGGATAACTCAGCAGTTAAGAGCATGTGATGCTTTTGTAGAGGACTTGGGATTGGTTCTCAGTACCCACATGGTATCTTATAATCATCTATAACTCCAGTTCCAGGGCATCTTATAACCTCTTCTGGTCTCAGTGGCCACAGCATGGTTGTGGAGTACTTCCATACATCCAGGAAAAGTGTACATAAAATAAAAATTTAAAACGTAATTCAAATTCAGCTCCTTTTCACAAACGTCCAACAGATATTCAGTTTGTTATTCTGTTCTGCCTATGCTGGCTTCAACCCAACATCCTTCCCAACTTCATGTCTCCTTGTCTCTCAGTTGAAGAGAAGGACTCTTACATTGAACTTGACTGTGGCAGTATGATAAATGTGTGAGAAGGATTTAGGGACTTAAATTTGTAGCTCTTTAAGCTAAGATTGAGAATGTAAATAAAATACCAACTTATATATGAAAAGTAGTATTGAGTTAGAATAATAAATTTTAGATTACATATTTTCATTTAATATGTGAAGTATTTTATTTTTCTATTAATTTTTTAAATTAGCATATAAGATAATTGGTATTATCATGATATTTTCACACATTTATATTGTGCTTTGTATATATTTACACACCATTATGCTTCCCTCTCTCCAAGTAATCCCTATTTTCTAATATATATATATATATATATATATATATATATATATATATATATAATGCATATATGTTTATATATACATTTTATATATCTATTATATATTTAATTTATATATATGTTTATATATATTATATATCTTGATTTTTTTCATATTTGAGAAAATGTGATATTTTCCCACTCCTCACATTACCTCATTTTCCTACCTTCATCTTTTTTTAAAATTTTTTTTATTATTATTTTCTTTATTTACATCTACCTTCATCTTTATTCCATTTCATCTTTCCCCTAATCCTCCTTCTACTCTCATGTTATACATACATACAAACACACTCACACACATGCACACACACACACGTGTATGCATATACACACATACACACATACAGGCACACACATACACTGAAATCTGTACTCTGAGAAACATCTTAATTTCCATCTTTTTTATATTTTCTTTATTTACATTTCAAATGTTATCCTCTTTTCTAGTTTCCCCTCAGAAAATCCCCCCTCCCCCCCCCGCTGCTCTCCAACCCACCCACTCCCATTCCCAGTCCTGACATTCCTCTATACTGGGAACCTTCACAGGACCTAAGGCCTCTTCTCCTATTGATGACCAACTAGGCCATCATCTTCTACATATACAGCTAGAGCCACATGTCCCACCATGTGTTTTCTTTGATTATTGGTTTAGTTCCAAGGAACTCTGGGAGCGGAGTACTGATTAGTTCATATTGATGTTCCTCCTCTGGGGCTTCAGAACCCTTCAGCAAATTGAGTACGTTCTCTAGCTCCTTCATTGGGGACCTTGTGCTCCATCCTATGGATGATTGTAAGCATCCACAAAAATTCCACCAGAGAACTCCTAAACCTGATAAACAGCTTCAGTGCAGTAGCTGGATATAAAATTAACTCAAACAAATCAGTGGTCTTTCTTTACACAAAGTATTAACAGGCTGAGATAGAAATTAGGGAAACAACACCCATCACAATACTCTCAAGTAATATTAAATACCTCTGTGTGATTCTAACCAAGGAAGTGAAAGATCTGTATGATAAAAACTTCAAGTCTTTGAAGAAAGAAATTGAAGAAGATCTCATAAGATGGAAAGATCTCCCATGCGCATGGATTTGCAGGATTAATATAGTAAAAATGGCTATCTTGCCAAAAGCAATCTAAAGATTCAATGTAATCACCATCAAAATTCCAACTCAATTTTTCACAGAGTTAGAAAGGGTAATTTGCAAATTCATCTGGAATAATAAAAAACCTAGGATAGCAATAACTATTCTCAACAATAAAAGAACCTCTGGTGGAATCACCATCCCTGACCTCGAGCTGTACTACAGAGCAATTGTGATAAAAAACTGCATGCTACTGCTACAGTGACAGACAGGTAGATCAATGGAATAGAATTGAAGACCCAGAAATGAACCCACATTCCTATGGTCACTTGATCTTTGACAAAGGAGCTAAAATCATCCTGTGGAAAGATGACAGCATTTTCAACAAATGGTGCTGGCTCAACTGCTGGTTAGCATGTAGAAGAATGCGAATTGATCCATTCTTATCTCCTTGCACAAAGCTCAAATCTTAAGTGGATAAAGGAACACCACATAAAACCAGAGACACTGAAACTTATAGAGGAGAAAGTGGGGGAGAACCTCGAAGATATGGGCACAGGCGAAAGATTCCTGAACAGTACACCAATGACTTGTGCTGTAAGATCGAGAATTGACAAATGGGACCTTATGAAATTGCAAAGCTTCTGTAAGGCAAAGGAAACTGTCAATAAGACCAAAAAGCAACTAACAGATTGAGAAAATATCTTCACCAATTCTAAATCTGATAGGGGGCTAATATCCAATATATATAAAGAACTCAAAAAGTTGGACGCCAGAAATCCAAATAACCCTATTAAAAATGGGGGGTTCAGAGCTAAACAAAGAATTCTCAACTGAGGAGTACTGAATGGCTGAGAAGTACCAAAATAATAATAATAATAATAATAATAATAATAATAATAATAATAATAATAATAATAAAGTTCAACATCCTTCGTCATCAGGAAATGCAAATCAAAACAACCCTCACACCAGCCAGAATGGCTAAGATCAAAAACTCAGGTGACCACATATGCTGGTAAGGATGTGGAGAAAGAGCAACACTCCTTCATTCCTGGTGGGACTGCAAGCTAGTATAACCACTCTGGATATCAGTTTGGTGTTTCCTCACAAAACTGGACAAAGTTCTACCAGAAGATCCAGCAATACCACTCTTGGGCATATACCCAGAAAATGTTCCAACATGTAATAAGGACACATGCTCCAATATGTTCATAGCAGCCTTATTTACAATAGCTAGAACCTGGAAAGAATCCAGATGTCCCTCAAGAAAGGAATGGATACAGAAAATGTGGTAATTTTACACAATGGAATACTACTCAGCTATTAAAAATGAGTTTATGAAATTCTTAGACAAATGGATGGATCTGTAGGATATCATACGGAGTGAGGTAACCCAATCACAGAATAACACAAATGATATGCACTCACTAAGTGGATATTAGCCCAGAAGCTCAGAATCCTTCTTAGAAGGGGAAATAAAATACCCATGGAAGGAGTTACAGAGACAAAGTTTGGAGCAGAGACTGAAGGAATGACCATCCAGAGACTGCTCCACTTGGGGATCCATCCCATAAACAATCACCAAACCCAGACACTATGGCAGAGGCCAACAGGAGCCTGATGATAGGAGTCTGATATAGCTGTCTCCTGAGGGCCTTTGTCAGTGCCTGGCAAATACAGAAGTGGATGCTTAATTTTTATCTTAAAGAGCCTAATTATATCCTTTAATATAATGTGCTCCAGTTCCATTCATTTAGACAAGATCTCATAGATCCATGACTGGACTAGAACTTGCTTTAGAACTGGGTGGCTTTGAACTCACAGAGAGATATTTGCCTCTGCCTTCTGAGTGTTGGATTTAAAGTTACTACCACATCCAACCTATATCATATTGTCTTTATCTGTTCATCTTTTAATAAATATCCAGAGTGGATCTATATGTTGGCTCATGTGAATATTTCAGCAACAAACAAAAATGTAAAAGGATCTCTAAGATAATTGTATAAGTGGATTCGTTTTGCTATTCTATACAGGAATCATCTTGGTTAAATGGTAGTACTTTTTTTTAATCTTTTTATTTTGTTTGAGGAACTTACTTACTGATTTCTGTGGCATTTATTTCTGTGGCATTTGTAGTAGTTGACATTCTCAGCAGCAGCAGTTGTGGTCACCCATTAATTCCTGGTATAAGTTTGTTTGAGTTTGCACATATCTTCAAGTGACAGAGTTGGCTCCTAAGAACAAAAGGCAGCACTGCCTTTACTGTACATGAACTGAACTTCTAATCAGCTGAATTTCTTGTCATGTCTACATCTGGTCCTACACATTCCCTTCTGTTGCTCTACCCTATCCTGTGGCTGTGGCATGTTGACCTTGGGCCCTGTGACTAGTGATTATTACTCATTATCAGGTCCATGGGCCATCACAGGCTTAAATAATTGGTTTCCTCTCAAAATAGTGCCCAGTGACAGCATTCTAAGTCACAAAAGACCTCTTCTAGACTACTGACCCATTCCTCTAAAGAAATCAGTGTCTCACTGAAGCCACAACTAGATTTGAGGGCTACTAGAAACATATGAGATTGCCATATTGGTATGACTGCAGTATCCACTCACCAGTGCCTCCTGATTTACCTTTTGGATGAGGCATCTCATTCTCCGCTGGAAGAGAGGGGCCAACTTGAACCTTGCACTGCTCACTTCTATTTGAGGTACCACTTTCCTATTTTTCCACACTCTTCAGCTTTTCAGTCTCCCACTTCCAATGATCTTTCAGTCTTTTCTCTCTTAGAAAGAACCTATTGTTATCCTTCCTCATCTCCCTGACCACATCAACCAGAAGCAACGTTTAATCTGCCATCTTACTTTCAACTGGTAGAATTTTTTTTAAAGAAATGTTCAGTATCTTTATTTATTATTATTATTATTTTGCCTGATAGTTTTATTGGAGAATTCAGACCTTCAAAGAAGACCTAATACTTCATGCCTCCTCAGAATAGGGAACAAAATACACATGAAAGGAGTTACAGAGACAAAGTTTGAAGCTAA
>NC_034595.1:61513175-61534663 GCF_900095145.1 Mus pahari
CTGCAACCCTATAGGTCAAATAGCAATATGAACTAACCAGTACCCCCAGAGCTCATGTCTCTAGCTGCATATGTAGCAGAAGATGGCCTATTTGGCCATCATTGGGAAGAGAGGTCCCTTGGTCTTGCAAACTTTATATGCCCCAGTACAGGGGAATGCCAGGGCCAAGAAGTGGGAGTGCGTGGGTAGGGGAGCAGGGGCAGAGAGAGGGTAAAAGGAAGTTCTGGAATAGCATTTGAAATGTAAATAAAAAAAACTAATAAAAAAAGACCCGATACCAATCAATACCTCTCAAACTGTTCCACAAAACAGAAATAAAAGGAACACTACCTAATTTGTTCTATAAAGCTACAGTAGCTCATACCTAAATCACACAAAGATGGAACAAAGAAAGAGAACTTCAGACCAATTTCGTTTATGAAAATCAATGCAAAATTACTCCTAGCAAACCAAATCCATGAACAGATCAAAATGATTATTCAACATGATGAAGTAGGCTTCACCCCTGGGATGTAGGGATGGTTCAATATATAGAAATCCTTCAACATACTACACTATATAAACGAAGTCAAAGATAACAATCACATGATTATCACATTAGATATTAGAAAAGCCTTTGACAAAATACAACACCCCTTCATGGTAAAAGTCATAGCCAACATCAAATTAAAAGGAGAGAAACTTGAAGCCATCCCACTAAAATGCAATCCCACTAAAATCAGGGACAAGACAAGGCTACCCACTCTCTCCCTATTTATTTTATACAGTTCTGGAAATTCTAGCCAGAGTGATTAGTCAATAAAAGGAGGTCAAAGGAATACAAATTGGGTAGGAAGTAGTCAAAGTATCACTATTGGCGTATGATATGATAGTAAATGTGTGATACCAAATATTCTATTAGAGATCTCCTACAGCTAATAAACAACTTTACCAAAGTAGATGGGTACTCAAACAAATCAGTAGCCTTCCTCTACTCTAAGTATAAATGGGCTGAGAAAGAAAGAAATTATGGAAATAACACCATTAACAATAGTCACAAATAATATGAAATATCTTAGTGTGACCCTAACCAAGCAAGTGAAAGTAGGATAAGAACTTCAAGTCCCTGAAGAAAGAAATGGAAGAAGACCTCCGAAAATGGAAAGATCTCACATGCTCATGGATTGGTAGGATTAACATAGGAAAAATGGCCATCATATAAAAGCCATCTACAAATTCATTGCAATCCCCATCAAAGTTCCAACTCAATTCTTCTAGGCATGGAAAGAGCAATAATAAACTCTGCATATAATAATAATAATAATAATAATAATAATAATAATAATAATAATAATAATAATAAACAGAATAGCAAAAACAATTCTCAACACTAAAAGAACTTCTGGGGGAATCACCATCCCTGACCTCAAGCTGCACTACAGAACAATAGAGATAAAAACTGCATTGTATTAGTACAGAGACAGGCAGATTGATCAATGGAGTAGAATTCAAATCCCAGAAATAAGCCCACACAACTGTGGACACTTGATCTTTACAAAGAAGCTAAAACCATACAGTGGAAAAAACTAAGCATCTTCAATAAATGGTGCTGGTTCAAGTGGCAGTCAGCATGTAGAAGAATGCAAATTGATCCATTCTTATCTCCTTGTGCAAAACTCAAGTCCAAGTGGATCAAGGACGCCCACATAAAACCAGATTCACTGAATCTAGTAGAAGAGAAAGTAGGGAAGAGCTTTGAACACATCAGCACAGGGGAAATTTTCCTGAACAGAATACTAATGGATCAGGCTTTAATATCAACTCTTGACAAATGGGAGTCCTCATGAAACTGAAAAACTTCTGTAAGGAAAAGAACACTCCAAACAACAAAGTGACAACTTTCAGATTGGGAAGAGATCTTTACCAACCCTACATCTGACAGAGAGCTAATATCCAAAATGAAAAAAAAATAATAATAATTTAAAAAATCAAGAAGCTAGATTCTAGAAAATAACCCAATTATAAATGGTGTACAGAGCTAAACAGAATTCCCAACTGAGGATTCTGAAATGACCAAGACACACCTAAAAAAATATCCAACATCTTAGTCATCAAGGAAATGCAAATCAAAACAACCCTGAGATTCCACCTCACACCAATCAGAATGTCAAAGCTCAAAAAATCAGGTGACAGAACATGTTGGCAAGGATGTGGAGGAGGAAGAACACTCCTCCATTGCTGGTGGGATTGCAAAAAGTTGCAATCACTTTGGAAATCAATCTTGCAGATACTCAGAAATTTGGAAATAGTTCTGCCTGAAGACCCAGCTATACCACTCCTGGACATATACCCAAAAGATGCTCTACCATATCCCAAGGATATGTGGTCCACTATATTTGTAGCAGCCTTATTTATAATAGCCAGAAGTTAGAAACAACCCAGATGACCCTCAACAGAAGAAAATATGTTACTTTTACACAATGGGATACTACTCAGCGATTAAAAACAGCTTCACAAAATTTGCAGGCAAATGGATGGAACTAGAAAATGTCATCCTGAATGAGGTAACCCAGACCCCAAAAGACATACATGGTATGTAGTCACTGATAAGTGGCTACTAGCCAAAAGTTCAGAAGTCCCTTGATACAATTCACAAACCATATGAACAAGAAGGAAGACCCATGTGTGGATTCTTCAGTCCCACTTATAAGGAGGAACAAATTAATCGTGGGAGGCAGAGGGAGGGAGGGACCTGTTGAGAAGGACATGGGAGGGAAAAGAGAGGAGGCAGAATCAGACATGGCGGTACAGGAGAGAAGCCCAGAGAGAGGGCCAGGAGAATGAATAGAAATATGGAGCACTATGGGGTGCAGAATGGGGCAACCACTAGAAAGTCACAGACACCAGGGATGTGGGAGGCTCCCAGGACCCAGTGGGCATGACATTAACTGAAATGCCCAACAAGAGGGGAAATAGAACTTGAAGAGACTATCTCCAGTAGATAGACATAGAACATAGTTGAGAGAGAGGGCCACCAACCCATGTTAAACTTTTAAACCCAGAATTGTCCCTGTGTAAATGAAATGCAGAGACAAAAATAATGGAGCAGAGACTGAAGGAAAAGCCATCCAGAGACCGTACCACTTTGGGATCCATCCCATCTACTGACACTAAACCCTGACACTACTACTGATGCCAAGATATGCTTGCAGACAGGAGCCTGGCATACTTGTCCTCTGAGAGACTCTGCTAGCACCTGACTAAGACAGATGCAAACACTCATAATCAGCCATTGTAAGTGTAAGCCCAGAGACTCCAATGGAACAATTAGGGGAAGGATTGAAGGGGCAGAAAGGGATTGCACCCCCATAGGAAGAACAATAGTATCAACTCACCAGACCCCTCAGAACTCTCAGGGATCCAGCTACCAACTAAAGAGCATACATAAGTTGGTCCATGGTCCCTGTTACATTTGTAGCATAGGAATACCTTTTCTGACTTCAATGAGAGGGGATGTGCTTGGTCCTGTGGAGGCTTGATGCCTCAGAAAAGGGGGATGCTAGAGGGGTGAGGTGGGAGTGGGAAGGTGAGTATGTGGGATGACGGGCTGGTGCAGGGGGTGCTGTGAATGGGGACTGCATTTGAAATGTAAATAAATAGAATAATTAATAAAAGATAATCAAATACAACATTTCACTTATTTAATTAAAATAAGTACCCTAAATTTCAAATGCTATTCTGTAGTGTGCTGTGCACTACAGAATTTGTTGTGTTGGGCTAGGCTGTCTAATATTTCTCACAATTAAATTTTTTACTTCCCTGATAAGATTGTTCATTAATGTTTGGATTCTTTTGCATTTTATAGGACAAAACAATATTCTGGGTTTGTCTGAGACAGGACTATTGTAGTTTCCTTAATAATGGCTACTTCTTATGAGGTCCATCACCAAAAGAAAAAAAAAAGCTATCCAGCATTTTAAATGAAGACTATGGCCCTTAAATTGTTATTTTCCTCATATAAAGAGATACTCTTAAATCTAGAGTTTATATTTCATAAACTGCTAGAGTATTAGAAACATGCTGGAAATATGTCCTATAGGTGCCAGCCATTGGTCACTGCTGCCTGTTTGGTACACTCAAAGCTTCTGAGCTGGGGATTTAGGTCTCTTAGCTGACCAGAAATTGTTGGTGGTATATTCAAACATAAAATTTAAGATTTTAGGAACCTTCCATAAAACAGATAGGCAAAGATGAATCTGTGATGGAATAATGCTCGTCAATGCCGGTACCTTATTATTTTAAAGTGTCAAAAGTGACTTCTAAATGATAATACAGCTTTGCCTAGTTATCTGATAATGAGTTACAGTCTGTAGTTATGGCTTTCAGTACTGTATTGTTTTTGGAATCACATGTATTGGTTTCAAGGTTAATGGTGGCATCTTTTGACTAAGAGATTTATAATGTAATAGTCTTTAGTTACTGTGTAATCCACAGATATTCTGTTCCATTATTTTCTTTTGCCTGTCTTTTGATGACTGAGTTACAGCAAGCCCCAAATAATCTAAAGTGTATTTATTTACTATTTATTTATTAACTATTCCTTGAGCACTCATTCTTTGCCAGCATCTTGCTAACTATTGTAGAAACAAAGAAAATTCAAACTCACAGACTGTTTTAAGAAGTTATTTGAGGTGGCCAAATAGTTAAAATTTTATTTTAGTTGTAGTTGAAATATATTAAAAGAAACAACCTCAGAACCTCAATGACTAAACATTTTTTTAAAAAAATTTCACATATAGTAGTAGCATGAGGGTTGGCAGTGGAAATCAGTTTCATAATAAATTGTAGATCCAGACCTCTGCATAAAATTAGAATGAGATAAGAAAACCTTAAAGATAGAGCTAGCAAGAGTGACTATCTTTTTTACAAACACCTGATCTACTAGAATCAATGAACTGTAAGTAAAGTTGTGGAATGTAATCTGTCCTGGGATTAAGAGGAATGGGATCATACATTTTTCTTTCACAAAAAATCAATGACTTCATGAAATGGATAGAACTTAAGAATATCTTTTTTATTATTTATTTATTTAAATTAGATATTTTCTTTATTTACATTTCAAATGATATTCTCTTTCCTAGTCTCCTCTCTGAAAATCCCCTATCCCCTCCACACTCCCCCTGCTCCCCAACCCACCCACTCCCACTTCCTGGCCCTGGCATCCTGAGTGAGGTGACTGAGTCACAGGTAAACAAACACAGTATATACTCACTGATAAGTGCATATTGGCCCAAAAGCTCAGCATACCTAAGATTTATTTCACAGACTATATGAAGCCTAAAAAGCAGGCAGACCAAAATATGGATGCTTCAGTGCTTTTTAGAAGGGTGAACAAAATCCTCACAAGAGGAAATATGGAGACAAAGTGTGGATCCGAGACTGAAGGAAAGGTCATCCAGAGACTGACTCACTGGGGATCCATCCCATATACAGCCACCAAACCCGGACATTATTGTGGATATCAGGAAGTGCTTGCTGATAGAAGCCTGATATAGCTGTCTCCTGAGAGGCTCTGCTAGAGCCTGACAAATACAGAGGAGGAAGCTCATAGCCAACCATTGGACTGAGCTAAGGGGTACCTGATGGAACAGATGGAGAAGGAACTGAAGGAGTTGTGGGGGTTTATAGCCCCATGGAGGGAGCAACAGTGTCAACAGGTCAGACCCCTGGAACTCCTGGAGACTGGACTACCAACCAAAGAATACACATGGAAGGACCCATGGCACTGGCCACATATGTGGCAAAAGATGGCCTTTTTTGGACATCAGTGGGAAGAGAGGCCCTTGGGCCTGAGGGTGTTCAATGCCCCAGTGTAGGGGAATGCCATGGTGCTAGGATGAAAGTGGGTGGGTGGGGGAGCACCCTCATAGAGGCAGGCAGGAGGAGGGATGGGACAGGGAGTTTCCAAAGGGGAGACCTGGAAAGGGAAAACATTTGAAATGCAAATAAAGAAAATATCCTAGAAAAAAATTACAAAACCAAGGCTGGAAGATGTAACCCCAACAGTAACAAAAATTGAACGTTGGATAAGTGGAAACGGTAAAGAGTCAAAAGACAACTCAATCCTAAGCAGTACATGTGAGAGAGGAACCAAATATGTTCTGCAGAATCTATGGAGTAGCTGAGAATGGAAGTGATATGAAATTAAAAGTAAAAGACCGTTTAAAATAAACTGCCTGTAACAAATCTGCATTTCACCTGGCTCCGCAGAATAGTAGAGAACTACTAGAGGAAGCAAGGTAGGCTTGCTCTAACACAGAGAGCAGAAGGCACAGGACAAGCATGAAGGTCAAGTGTGAGAAGGGGAAGTATCCATCAGGAATCACCTCACTGGGAGGATCAAGTGAGCCACAGAAACACTCTGATATTCCTGTCTAGTGGCTATTGGTCTACTTTTGAAGGATCTCCAAAATATAACTAAATAAATAAATAAATAAATAAATAAATAAATAAGCGAACAAATAAATAAATATATAAATAAAATTAATGGGGTTTATGACAGTTTTAATCTGTAGTACCTGGGACAGGGTAAGAATCAGGATCAATTTCCCAGAAGATATGACGTGGAAACTGATTTTTGAGGAGTTTGTAAGGGTTGGTTGCTCAGGGAAAGAAGGGAAATATGTGGCTTGACATAGGGATGAGAACTCTAGCCAAAAGATTAAATCATGAAGTGTATTCTTAGAGAACACAAAGGACTTATATTGAGATCTTACATGTCAGTGAGTGTCACTAGACTTTTGATCATCCCCTGTTCTGAGGTTAGTAGCACTTTGGGATCACACTGATACATAGTAATTCAATTGTTCTGATCATAAATGCATTGTCCAATTTTCAAGATCAAAGTAGTTTTTTTTTAAAACAAGTTGAAAGTCAAGCAGTCAGCATGACCCAGTTAAAAACTTTATTCCAAATGAAAAAGAAAAAGACCTTGGAAATGAGCTTCTCTGTAAAACGAATTACCATCTATTTGTGAAGACAAAGAAATCACATACTTTAAGCACATGTAGAAAATCACAATTTGGGAATTTTTCCATTTCTTTTCCTTCCAATGAAATTGATGACAAAGTCTTATGTTGTAATGCTCAAAGGTATTTTCTATGGGCTTATTGAAGAGAATTTTAAATTGAAGGTGATTAAAGGGAAAATTTCATCCTCTTTCATGCCCTTGCCAATGGTTTCTATGTTGTTAAAACAAGCCTACAGATCTACTGTACCCTAGAACTCTGAAGTTTTGGTAAACATCTCCATGTTCCTTAAGAATAAAATATATCTGTATAAGAACCTCTCTTCGGGAGAAATAAAGTTCTTGGCTTAGAGTGATATTTTAAAACAGGAGCTACTGGAATGAAAGACACATTTCTTGAACCATTTTTAAATATGAGAAAAATGAATAGTACATCCAAATGTGGATCTATATCGATAGAACTGGAGGTGGGGTGGGTGTCAAACACTGCTTAGGAGAAAGGCAGGAGGGAAGGAAGTTAAAATAGGACCACTAATGTTTATCTTGAAACTTGGCAGACAAATCTAGGATTTCATGATGAAAAGATGGCTGAGAAAGTCAGGAAATGAAAAAGTAACCAAAGTTTCAAAGTGGCAACCACAAAGAACAAACCAACACAGGTTGTGTTAACTGATGAAGCCATACACAGTGTTAATGACCATATCTAGTGTATAAGAAGTGTTCAGAAAACAATAGTTGTGGCTATTACTAGCATCTGTTTTGCTTATTCCACTTTCTCTCTGTAAATTTTTGTTATTCTTGAAAGCCACCATTAAAACTAATTTAACAGATGTCTCAAAGCTGTCTCTCCTGAGCCAACCCTTCATATCTATTTCCCATTTAAAACTTTGCTCTTTAGGTTTCTGTGTCTGTCAGAAATAATATCTGGTAAAGATTTGTAACTGACAAGAAGCTCAAGGAAAGAAGAGGTAATTTAATCCTATATATTTAGGGTGACTATTATGATGCTTGGCATATTCTTTAGTATTAAAATGAAAAGATAATTCACTTTTGCCAGGTAAATCTCATGTCAGAAAGGTTTCACACCTAGCAAGCATTGATAGATGTGAACCCATAGAAGACATTTTACAGCTAAATCATGACGGTGATATTTGAATGGAAATGAGCATTTGGGTATGTTTGAATGCTTGGTATTTAGTTGGTGGAACTGTTGAGGAAGGATTAGAAAGTGTATCTGTTTTAGATTAGAGTAAATGTGTCACTCAGTAGGCCTTGAGGTTTCAAAAGCTCACACCATTACAATTATCTTCCTCTCTGCCTTGTGGTTTTTGTTTCAATGTGATCAGCTCTCTGTCAAGTCAGCCTTCTTGCTGTCCTGCTCTATACCATGACGATGATGCAGTGATCCTCTGAATCCATAAGCCCCCATTAAATGTTTGCATCTGTACGTTACATTGGTCATGGTGTTTTATTATAGAAATGGAAAAGTACTAAGACAAGAGCAATACCTGAAGTAAAGTGGCATGGTTAAACTAGCCACGTCTATTTATGACAGATTTAGTGTCCACTTCATATTCAGTCCAGTGATCTTTCAAAGATGCCTAACTTTAAATTGTCAAAGTGACATGTTCAGGCTTGGCCATCTAAGTTTGTCTTGTTACAGAACATGATCTGTGCTCTCCTGTGGTGCTCTAATGTGTGACAGGTCCTCTGTATTCCAATTTAAACTCTTCATCTTATTATTCAGATCCTGAAATGAAGAGGTAAGACAGGCAGACAAAGAAGCACTGCATGTATTTGTTTGAAATGTACTACTAACTAAAATACTTTACACTACCAAGCATCTCTAGTCTTGAAGAAGCATAATTCAGAGCATGGTCAGTAATCCATCCCAGATGCTTGAGAGAACAAGAGGATAAGAAGTGGCCTCAGAGGAGACAGCTGTAACATGCTTCTGTCAGCGAGCACTTGTTGACATCCACAATAGTGTCTGGGTTTAGTGACTGTATATGGGATGGATCCCCAGGTAGGGCAGTCTCTGAATGGTCTTTCCTTCAGACTCTGCTCCACACTTTGTCTCTGTAACTCCTTCCATGGGTATTTTGTTCCCCCTTCTAAGAAGGACCGAAGTATACACACTTTGGTCTCCTGAGAGGCTCTACCAGTGCCTAACAAATACAGAGGTGGATGTTCTCAGACAACCATTGGCCTGAGCACAGGGTCCCCAATGGAGGAGCTAGAGAAAGGACCCAAGGAGCTGAAGGGGGGTTTGCATCCCCATAGGAGGAACAGCAATATGAACTCCCAGAGCTCCCAGGGACTAAACCACCAACCAAAGAGTACATATGGAGGGACTCATAGCTCCAGCTGCTATGTAACAGAGGATGGCCTTGTCAATCATCAATGGAAGGAGAGGCCCTTGGTCCTGTGAAGGCCATCAGTGTAGAGGAATGCCAGGGCCGGGAAGCCAGAGTGGGTGGGTTGGTGAGGGGGGGGGGGGGCATAGGGAGTTTTCAGAGGGGAAACCAGGAAAGGGGATAACATTTGAAATGTAAATAAAGAAACTGTCATTAAAAAAATAGTAGCCTGTGCCACAGAATCAGTTTAGAGTTAATCTGAGCAACTTTGTGAGGGTCATCTTCAAATAAAATATAGGAAAGAACCTAAGGATGGGAATGTAACTAATAAAGGCAAAGAGGCAGACCCTAAAATGAAAAGTTGCTAAGTATTTACAATAAAAGATAGTGTGAAATCTATAGAGTGGACAAGGAGCATGAAAGAGAAGCAAGTAACAGAGCTAGGACCATGGTTGTGATGGCCTCAGCCACTACTTCCCACTGTCCTGTAACAGTGTAAATGCATTGTTTCCAGGTACTCATGAAGGCACTGCTCCTCTCTTGGAGATCAATTAGTAGTGTCTTATGTTGATGCACCAAACATAGATGCTTGGGTAAGAGTTCTGGGAGTTTGCAGTTGAACTCTAGTTGTTTGTAAGAGAAAGAAGTTCTCATGAGACACCATCATTACATTGGAGGTAGTGATCTTTAATCTGGAATTTAATTTAAAAATACCATTATAGGCATCAGAAAAAAATTTACTAGGGGAGAACTATGAATCTTATGTAATTTAGGAGCTTTGGGACTCTTGGAGATCATGTTCAACTGAAGATATGAAGACACTAGGAGCTTCTGTGATAGCTCTCTGTAACAATTTATATTTCATAGAATCATTGACAGCAGTAATAACTCAAAGTAAAATCTCATAGCTCTTTTTGAAGTCACACATGTTGATTTCCCTTATATACTTATTTCTTCAATTCATGACATTTCAAACATCTGTGTTTAGTTTCATTCCTATTGTAGATGGATTTGACTTATCTTAAGAAGTAGATAGAAAAGCAGAATTACAGAAACAAGTCCATGCAGGATATGTGATTCTGTTTAAATAAAACGAGGAAGAAGCTACTGTAACAGAAGCCTTGGAATAGTTTTTACTATGCTGAATTCTGCATGTACAAATATGAATCTAACAGAACAAACTAAAGCTAAAAGATTTACTTTGTAATGTGGGCCATGCTATACAGAAGAACCATTTAGAAAATTAAAGTGAAATGCATAATTCTAAAGCTACAATAAAAGGCTCTACTTTGCAGAGCTTTAAACTACTGATGTACTGAATTTGCTTCTGTAGAAAGATTGCTTTTGTAGTTGATTGCATGTCAAATAAAAACTCAGTTCTATGAGGACTCATAAAGAGCAATTTATTTTAACTTAAGGTGCATCATGCAAATGAATTACAAAGTTGCAAGGAGATGAAAGGAGTTCATTATGAGTTTCAAAAACTCTATTTCCCTTTCCATCCTTAGGAAGTTCCTGGAAGGTACTCTACCTAGGTATGTTTTATACCATCACATTTTATAATTCTCCATTTTTATTAAAAGGAATTGGTCAACTATCCTCCATAACTCTCCCTATTTTCTTGTGGTTTTGGAAAGTGGAGTCCACCTGATAGAAATCAAATTCAGTTAATTGCTTTCTCCCTCATATGAGTGCAGGTAATTTATTAGTGGGTGGTGTACACTTTTAGCATTTTTTTATTTACATCTGTTTTCTGTTATTCCAGATAAATATAAAAAGTTAAACATATATATATATATATATATATATATATATATATATATATATTTAACTACATATAATTAGTAGATATATATCAGACACAGTAATGAGCTTTATCCTTATAATATATATATATATATATATATATATATATATATATATATATATTAGTTAACCATATATAGTAATTAAAAATAATATATTAAGATATAATAAGAAAGATTAATATTTTGTTATACATTTAGAATATTCAGTATATAAATCCTTTTAGAGTTCAGTCTTGAGGCTAAAAGAGACTTCATGTTAGCTAGCCTCTGTAGAATTAACTCTTCATGGACATGCCTTCATAACTCTTTCTAATCATTCTCATCCTTTGTCCCTTTACATTAGTGAACTATGTGGATGAATTTATTACCTTTAAAAATCAACTGAGTTCTTCCTATCATAGAATTCATAGAGCATTTTTCTTTATGGCATATTTCCTTGGGTGCTGTCTTTGGTTATAAATTGTTTCTTAATCTTGAAAGGGTAGACCCGTCACTCATTTTTTTCTGCTGTATTACATCTCTGTACATGGCCTGCGGACTTAGAACACATCATACAGAGGGTGATAATGCTAGCCAGATTGACTCACTTAGTCAATTAGCAGTGGATTTTATATTTATGATTTTTGTAGTCCTTTTAACCTTATTATGTATATTGTCATATTCAATTTCTCAGTGTTTCAGATTCTCCTTAGGTTTCTTTTGCAGGTACAGAAGATTGTTGCAATTAAGTGTGAATCATTCATGTATCCTACATGATTATATAAGAAAAAATACGGCGACACACAATGAACTTTTAGCATAATAAAACTTCCATCTGTTCTATATACTTGAACTTCCCAATAATTTTCAATAACCTTGGTGGGTGAAACTATTATGAGATTAGAGTTTAGTAAGGCTCCATAATTCACCCAAGATCTCATTTCTGTTAACTAGCAGAACTAGTTCAGAGACTCTTAACCAAGTAAGCTCATAACTACTTATATTTTACAATGAATAAGTAGTGACTCTGTCTCTGAAGAATATATATAATGAATCATGTAGCTGCTAACATGTAGAACTTGGATATGAAACAAGGTTATTGCCTTAAAATTTAGAAAATTCTCACCAAAATATAGTTGGTGTTGCATTCTTAAATATGTGGGAATACATTTCCATTTGATTCAGATACAGGTATGTAAATGTGTGTAAATGTAGTTTCACATCTACATTTGCATTTATATTTTATTACCATATGTGTAAATAAATTATCATATGGATCATATAGTTATATAAGCATGTGTTAATATATGTTATATATACACACATATACACAAAGATACATACATACATATATATATATATATCACCATATGGCAGTATTTGGAAAGATAAATACTTTTTCATTCTGTTTAATGAATATTATAATTACATGATCAAAATTAATTTGATTGAAAAGTTGATATTTTTGGCATGTCCTATTGACTAATGTAGGGGTAATCTAGTTTAACCATATTATACATTTCTTTAATGACAAGGTGTGTATAATATTTCTCTTTGCAATTTATTTTTCTGAAGGGTATTGTGGTACAATAGCAAGATAGGTTTTGACATCCCATGATTCACTTTTTGAATATGGACTAACTTTGAACAAATTACTTATACTTATCTTCTTTTTCTAAGATTCAATACTTTAATTCACAACAGAGAAGTACTTTTATGACCTTTTGGCCTTCTTCCTCTAATTTAGTTTTCAGAGTTGTTGAAGAGATAGTTATAAAATACTATCCAGATCATTAAGCTCCTTATAATCCATTTCTCATTTCCTTTGCTTCCACAGAATTAAATTTCTTTATCCTGAGTGCACTTTAAGCCTATCTTTTTTATTTTGTCTATATGTAACCTCTTTTCCTCACACTTTTTGGGTGGCACTTCCTACCAATTTCACCTATTCATAATAAGTCAAGCTAATAAACCAGATTGTATGATATGAAGCTTAATTCAATTCTATTTGAAAATAATCTCCAATCAGTAAACATACAAAAGTAATGTATTATTGAATTCTATTCATAACTAATCTTAAGCATGTTTGCTGTTTGATCTTGTATTGAATAGTAAAGATACGTTTGATGAATATTTATTTCAATAGTGTTATATTGGGTACTGTATAACGGCAGACTAGTTACTTCAACTGAAGACTTTCAAGTGGTAGTATGAGGAATAATAAAAGCAAATTAAGTAATGCTAAGGTATATTTTACCACCCTCTCTAAAATATCATACTGTCTATCAGAGAAGAAGTAAGAGTAGTTGGTGGGCTGGTGGGTGAATAGAAAAGCACACAGAACTGGTCATTCCAAAGCCTAGCATCTGATGTTTTTCAGGCTTGCTGTAAACTTTCTACATTAATTCAGATAAACCCTTTTCTATTCCAGTTCTCAGTTTATCCATCAGAAAGTAAGAGATTGAACTAGAAATAGATGATGCATAAGACTGAATTAAACTTGATCATTGTCATTATAGATAGTTCTAATGATCCCTTAGAATAACATCTGTAATTAGTTTACTGCCTTCTATACACCAGACACTGCTTTAAATGTCTTTACCTACATCCATTCCTCATCAGATCCCTCATCAAACATGAAATGTATTATAGCTGTGAATTTTTGCTACACTACTTTGTGCTTCTGGCAATTTGCACTGGCACAACTGCCCCAGAGTTATCTTTTGATCCACAGTTGAAAGCCACACACACATTACCTAATTTTTAAAATGCCTTTGCTACCTCAAAGGTTTGGCACTCCTAAACCTCCCCGTGCTACCCCAAGCCTAATTGGGGAAGTGGCCAGTATTTGCTCCTGCAACTCTTAAGTGTCCCACCTCATCCTAGGCTTTGGGTGTCATCTTTATTAACCAATCGAGAACCAATTGGGAACAAGGACCTTCAGCGTCTGGATGGGTAGATTCCTGATTGAATCAAAGCCTTAGAACCAATCTCCAACAATGTATGCTCTTATTATCATTCCTGTTTCATATATTTAGAGGCTAAGATAGCTAGAGGTTAATCAGGTAATGAATCTGTGATTCACACTTAGTCATTTTCTGTCTGGAACTAGTAATAACCCCAACCCCCCAACATTCTTCATAGTTTCTTGGGGGATGCTAGATCTTAAAGTAGTAATATTCAAGACATTAATTACAAGGAAACTGTAACATTAAGCTTGCTGAAGATCATTTGATCATATTCTTTGATATTTTATAATTTACAAACTATAAAAAAGTAGGTATATCTTCATTATACATACCCATAGGCAGATATAGTGAATTTGTTCTTAGCATTAAT
The DNA here is from genome assembly GCF_900095145.1 of Mus pahari. Taxonomy (NCBI): domain Eukaryota; kingdom Metazoa; phylum Chordata; class Mammalia; order Rodentia; family Muridae; genus Mus; species Mus pahari. The sequence goes on from NC_034595.1 coordinate 61,527,665, forward strand.
ATCCATCATTCCTTACTCTACATAATGACACTTCAAAATGTAAGATGCTAATGTACACTTTGATGATGATCTTTTTAATTTTATAAATGAAAACATTGCACATTTCCTAGTATTTTTAAACTGTGCTAAATAATCTAGTAAAATAAATCTTATCAAAATAAATTGAACATTTTTATTTTTTCTCATATATTTTCCACTTACTCATCAACTCATTAAGTTTATAATTAAATTAATTCCTTCATATTAATGTGAGTTGAATAATAGCTCATTGATAACACACACAGAGACACACACAGTCATTGCATATAACTTTTTAAGACAGAGTCTCAGTATGTAGCCTGGCTGACCTAGACTGCACAAAGATCTGGGCAGATCTTTGTTTCTCAAGTTCTAGAATTAAAGGCATATGCCACCATACCTCAGCTTGCATATGCCACTTTATAATACATGTCAGCATCTAATTATCTTATTCAATTACAGGTGAAGAATGTGAGATTTAAAGGGGCAAATATGAAATGACATTTTTAGAACACCCCAGAGGAAGAGGTGGGACTCGAATTTAGGCTTCCCTGATTCTAAAGTCAGCACTTCTTTCCTTATACCAGTGTGCTGCCTCTGCATTATACAGACGTTATTTCATTCAAGCCTTGTATAGATCAGACACACTGCAGTTGTGGCTGCAGGTCCCGAGATAAGGGTTGCTGAATCTGCCTCATACTTGGCTAGATCTAGTAAAATAGAAACCAGTTTACACACTTAGTATTAGTTCAGAATCAAGGAGCGATCCTTGTGAAGGGTTCTTCCTTGTCTTTTGCAGCTATGCTTCACATTCAAGGATGAGAAAAAGACTGACTAGTTAGATCAGGACTACTTCAGCTAGGAGCAAAACTCTTCATTTATATTCGCGTATAAATCATTCTATCTGTTTAAAATTGGAATCTGCTTTTCTTGTTTAACTGATACCTTGTTAATTTTTACCAATCTCCAGGGCATATAAACAACATAGATACCTGGAGGGTAAGGCCTCATCTGTTTTTACTTGTTATATCCCCTGCTTTTTGGAATTTTGTAAATAGCCAATGATTATTTATTAAGTAAATACTGAATGTATATGAATGTCAAGTGTTACTTACATTAGCCTTGGGCTCAATTCTGGGTTCTTCTACTTATCAAATATCATCAAATCATATCACTCAGAGAGATTATATGATGGGACATTCCAATTGTATCCCCTCATAACCAAAATTCTTGAGAGTCTCATCAATGTACAACCGCTACCTTCCTCTGTCATCAGTCTCCAGCCCATAGTACTCAGATGTCTGATTCCTCTACTCTACTAGAGTTACTTTCCTGATAAACATTGAGACACCTTTTATAATATCATGGATCATGGTCTCTAAAATTTGACATTGTCAGTATTTTCTTCCTTTCTGTTCTTATTTTGCAAGTCTACATTTTTTTCTTTTGTGTCAGTTTAAATGCTAGAATTTATTAAGATTCTAAACTCAACTCATCACATAATCTCTTCATTATTTTTATTTACATTTTTAATATCTATGGTTTCACTATTATCTACAAACAATTATCTATTGGAGCTATCACTTATTTTAGATAGTCTTGTGATATTTAAGCTTACCTTTCAAAATTCCTGCTAATCATGTAAGAAGACAGAAGGGAGGGCAATTTTTCAGAGTTTCTGATTAGAAAATTAATTTTAGTGTGGGTGTGAATACTGGTATTTTTATTCTAGATATTGTGTCTCCTCTCCCATTCATATATTAACATTAAATCTTCAGAAGCATTTGAGAGATGATGAAGTCATAAAGGTAGGGCTCTCACAACTAAGATAATGCCTTTGTAAACAGAGGCCTGGGAGCTTTATGCCATGTGAAACTACAAAACAGATGGCGGGGGTCCATCTTGGTGGGAAGTGATCACATAGGTGATGGAGAGATGGGAGAGAAATAATTCAGTAAATGGGTGGTGGTTTGGAGGAAGAGGAAGAGAAGCTGAGCAGTTTGTGCTCTATGAAGAGAGGTTGAACTGGATACATGATTGTGGTTGCTATTCTTCCTCCCTGGTAAATAGTGAATAATAATGTCCATCAATAGAGTAAGTAACAAACTCAAGTGCCAGAGAGCCTATGCCTCCTTCCCTTGAGAAACCCAATGGCTAGGTGAATTGCTGTGACTCTCAGGGTTGCTCAGGAAGAAGAGCAGAGTAACTATCCATAAGTGATGGTAGTGAGGAACAACCTGATGTGAGTAGCCTGCACTTCCACCTGAGGTCATGATGAGGTCCCAGCCTGTACTGCGGCTGGGGGCCAAGTCTCGGTCCATGACCCTAAAGCAAAGGCGTCTATGCTGATGTCTGTGGCCCATGTTACCACCAAAGGCCATGTGGACCACCCTGGTTGGGGCTGCTGCCTGGGAATATATAGATGTCCTAGGGTTGAGCAGAGCTGGCCCAGCCTGTTGCCTGGGAAGCATGGGAGAGCTGGCCCCAAGAGCAAGAAACCTGTCCCCATCCCTTGCCTGGGCAAAGCTGGAGACATGGCCCTGGTGGCCTGGGTACAGAAGAGCAGACCAGGCCAAATTCCAGGTCTCTGAGTTAGCCCAATCCACATATATCACATCTATGAATTGCTGGAACACGTGAAGGGGCCTGGTCCAGCGAAACTAAGGCTGTAGGATTTCAGTGACACATGAAAACCACAGGAGTCCAACTGATGGTCCACTACTGATGAATCACAGAAGTCAGAGTTCTCAATCCACACCAATGACACTGCAATGAACATTTTCACGAAAAGCTGTTTTGGTAAAAGGATATATGGTGTGACATACTGCAGCTCCAATGATGAGATGTATTTCTTTTCTTTTTTGTTTGCTTTTGTGTTATTTAGGCAGATAGGTTACAAGGGTGGAGGGCAGATAAAGGACAGGGAGATGAGTGGGATTGGGGTACATTATATGAAATTCACAAAGAATCATCATCAACAACAACAAAAAGATTTTTGAAAAGATGGCTGTTTATAACCTGAGTACCCTCACAAGTATCTAGCCACACTGCACTCTGACTTTTGATTTCCAGCATTTAAAACTAAGATGTATAAATTTCTGATTTATGTAAGCTACCTAGTCTATGAAGCCTGAACTTATTAAGAATAAATTTGATTTCACGGAACATATTGTATCTGTGGGAAAAACTACCATAAATAAGTGCCTAATTTCCTGCCTCTGAGTGCTGTTGAAATTTTGGGTACCACAGTTCTTTACTTTTGTAAACTGTCCTGGGCATGGCTGAAGGTTCAACAGCCTGCCTGGACTTGTCCTTTAGATGCCAGTGGTACTCTGTTGGTTGTGATAATAATGTCTATTGTCATTATCACATGTGCCCTAAGAGATAAGATTACCACTAGCTGAAAATTATGTTAGACAAATACAAACTCAGTGCCTGTGGGGTGTCCAGCATTTTCACTTGAACCTTATTTATTTATTATCTTATTTTATATATATCATATTTAATTTTGATAGAGGTCTGAATTTAGGTGTTGTTATTTTTCCTTATTATTATTGGTAAATAATGAAAAAAGAACAGTTAACTTAGCTATACCTTATTATTGTTTATTTACCATCCATGGTCCAGTTACTATATTGTATTGTGGTTTTTCCATTGGCAAACTAGAGAACAATCTGTCATAGAGGGAAAAAAGTGCCTAATTAGCATATTTGATTGAACATATAAGTGAAATTGCAGGAATTGAGGGGTCATTCTTGTCATCATAGTAACCACTATAGTTAGAAAAGCTAGGTCATCAGATTCTTCAGAGATTCTAAAAGATTATTTAGTTCAGCTCATATTGTATGTATGTCAATTGTCACCTAAGATGTGGAAGAGGTCTGTTTGGACTGTATCTGTGTATAGGGACATGTATCCAGGCTTGTTCATGTATGTACATATGCACAGGTATTTGTGTATATATGTTTGTGTGTGTGTGTTTGTGTCTGTGTGTGTACATGTGCACATAAAGCAAAGATCAGTGTCAGGTGCCTTCTTCAATTGCACTTCACTGTAAGTTTTTATATAATATCTCTCAATCAATCTATATCCCTGCGATTGGCTAGACTGCCTGGTCAGAAAGTCCCTGGGACATCCCTGTCTGGCTCTTCAGTACTGGGATTACAGGTGTGTGCTGCTCAGATTTATACATGGGATCTGGGGGCACAATTCAGTCCTTATACTTATGTGGTAAGCACTCTACTCACTCAGAAGAGTTTTTACAGGCTGTTCAAGCTTTTGCACTTGTAAACAAAATAGCAAATAAAGAGAGATAGTACATAGCTATACCAGCTTTGCTCACTCATCTAACCCTGCCTTCAAATCTGTTGAAAATTTGAGATTATTTTTCCTACCTATTAACTGATACTAACAGGTGACAGAGAAGAAAATTTGGTAGAAATTTACCTCACATTACATACTTAATAAAATTATTAATATACACATGAATTATATATATATATATATATATATATATATATATATATATATATATATAAAATAACTTTCACACAAAGCATCTGCTCCTTGTTATTTCCCCCTTAATTGGACTGTGCCCCTTAAATACATAATTTAGGATGAATCTGGAACCTTATAATTATGCTGATCTAGACAGTGATTGGTTTTAAAAACCTGTAGGAGGGAAATATCATGGGAAGAAAGTTGAGAGCATATTGTATTCAGCATGAGCAGAAACTGAAAATAGATCACTGCATTCGAGTTTCTAGTCGTGCTTGGGAATGTGCCGACTGAGCACAACATGGCCCCATCCTGGGGCTCTGCCAACTCTGCCCTCCCTATGTGTAGCACAGGTACATCTGTGCTCATAGCCCAACTTGTACATTTTAAAGTGATTCAAGCACAGTTGGTTCCAACAGGAACTATAGGGGGAACTGCAGAAGAATAGCATCTAGGACTGCTGGGCATCTGCCTGTATCTCAGGAGCATCACCTGCATCTGCAGAGACTGAATAGGAAGTTAACCTATTTTCAGGAGGAAATGCCCATGATGCTCATCCTGTCTTTTTTCTTATTCTTACCACTGCTTTTGTCAGTCTTGAACACTCCCAATTTGGGAGTTTAAATCTCGAAGACTAGTATGTTTTCAGTCTAAAAATTTGAACTATAACTTGTATAGAGAAGTTGTAATAGTTTTAATGAAAATTATAACCTTCATTTATTAAGAGGAATTAAAGGTTGCACTTATTGGTTATATTAATCTTGTAAGGTGTTTAAATTAATATTTTCTGGGGAAGGCTAGTGTTTGATATACTGTCTTAACCTAGTGCCCAGTCAGCTCGTGTACTCGTGAACAACCCTGCCTCAGTCACCCAAATGATGAGATTATTAGCAATAACTACTCAATCAGACTCCTAATTTGTTTCTTTATTGATTTTTTTATTGTAACCATTTAAATAGGTACTGTCTTTTACAAGTGCATAGATATTAATATTCATCTATTTAAAAATATTTATGAATACTACAAAGATCTTACAGTAAGATTTTAAATAAAGGCCTATCTGAATTATGCTTTAGTGATTTCTCAAAAACCTTAATCCTGTCTTCTTTACTTCCTAGGTGAGTCCTCTTCATGGTCTGTGGATTGTCGTATTCGCTTAAGAATTACAAATTAAACACATCCACTCTCCACTCCTCTTTTCTCCTTTCTATTTCTCTCTAAAGCTGTCTGTCTTGCCTCACATATTTTGGGGGATAGATCTTATGACATTATTAAAGGCCTTAAATATCCTCCAAATCTTTAGATATGAATTGAATGATTTTTAAAATAACCATTTGCTCTCTGTATTTCATGGTAGTATTAGAAAGTTCCATGTGTAATTTATACTAAAACATGTGTGAAGAGACACCATGACAATGCCAACTCTTATAAAGGAAGACATTTAATTTGGGGTGACTTCCAGTTCAGAGATTTCATCCATTATTGTAATGTCAGTAAGCATGGCAGCACTCAGGCAGACATGGTACTGGAGAGATGGCTGACAGTTCTACATCTTGATCTTCAGGTAGTAGAAGGAGACTATGTGCCATACTAGACAGAACTTGAGCACAGGAGACCTCAAAGTCCCCCACACAGTGACTCACTTTCTCCAGCAAGACCATACCTATTTCAACAAGGCCACACCTCCTAATAGTGCCAATCCCTATGGGCTAAGCATCCAAACACATGAGTCTTGGGGGCATTCCTATTTCAGCTAACACACATGTTACTATTGACTTTTATTACTTAGCTGATTTGGGAGATTAAAGGAGTAAGTAAGGAGGAAATGAGTAGAAACAAGACTGGAGAGAAGGAAGAATTGACAGAACAAATTTAGAATGAGAGGATTTTATTTAGGATTTGTACCATGTGATACTGTGTTTGTTGATTAAGTTTTACACGTCTCATTTCCCCTATATGAAAGCTCATCTGGATGTTCATGTCCTAACATGGTTAATGGAAGATTGATGAAGACCTAGATATCCAAGTATTTACAGCTTGCAAAGAGCTTTACAACAATAGGTTAGTAGCAAAGACATACTTACTCAACATTTAACAAGTAGTAGGTGTATTTTACATACGTTTTTCATCGTTTTGTTTGTTTCTCAATATTTTGGTTCATACATTGTTATATTGACAAACTCTTGTCTACTGTGTGATCATCACTGTTTAGTGCAGGATTGGGAAGAAGCCGTCTCTTACCTGCTGCTGTAACTCAGAACTGAGAGATAGTAATGTAACTTTAAAACTGGACCTCAGAACTGAGAGATAGTAATGTAACTCTAAAACTGCAACTCAGAAATGAGAGATAGTAACAGAACTTTAAAACTGGACCGCTCAGAAATGAGAGATAGTAATGTAACTTTAAAACTGGAACTCAGAAATGAGAGATAGTAATGTAACTTTAAAACTGGAACAGGTTTTTTTTTTTTTTTTTTTTTTTTT
>NC_034595.1:61535286-61569451 GCF_900095145.1 Mus pahari
CTCTGTTGAGGGATATCTGGGTTATTTCCAGCTTCTGGCTATTATAAATAAGGCTGCTATGAACATAGTGGAGCATGTGTCCTTATTACCAGCTGGAACATCTTCTGGATATATGCCCAGGAGAGGTATTACTGGATCTTCCGGTAGTATTATGTCCAGTTTTCTGAGGAACGGCCAGACTGATTTCCAGAGTTGCTGTACAAGCTTGCAATCCCACCAGCAATGGAGGAGTGTTCTTCTTTCTCCACATCCTCGCCAGCATCTGCTGTCACCTGAAATTTTAATCTTAATAATTTAAGCTCATTTTCCCCAAGTGTTTTTTATTCTTCATGGATACTTTGTAGGAGGCAATATTACTTAGAAAATATATATTAATCATATTTAGTGACAATATTGCTGATATAAATGTTCAGACAGAGAACAAGGGTTTGACTAAAGGATGCTGGTAGACATGGGGACTACTTACATAGATAAAGGCTTTGATTAATCAATAAGCACTTCCTTAACGAAAGCCTCTGTTTTCCTCTAATAGAATGCTTCAAAAGATGCAGATATTTGTGATAATTTGGGCTGGAGAAGGTCTTTTGTAGCCTTAGATATAGTGTTGTATTCTGAAGCATTCTGACAGAAACACAGAAAAATTGTGGCAAACATGTTTGTTGGTTTGTTTTATTTTCCTTTGCAAAAAATGAAAGAGGAAATTAAAAATGGCTTGAAAATTGCTTCTTTTTCTCTCCTAATTTGCATTAGTTCTTTGAAATTTTCATACAACAAATATATTTTGATCATATTCAATCTTATTCTTCCATAAACTCTCAGATTTACCCTTTGTCCTTACCTGCTTCCCAGCAAGGATTTTCCCACCTTCATACATGTCTCAAAGATCCAGGAGAGGGCTTCAAGAAAGAACAGATGGAAGTATTAAGTATCCTTGTGTTAAGTATTAAGTAAATATCCAAGTATTAAGTAATGTTGTCTTCCAGCTTCAGAAGAACCCTGGGTCTTCTCCACATCCATTATTTGTCATTTCCTGTGTTAGTGTCCTGGACCATATACTACATATACTACATACTAGTTAAGGACCAACCTCTGAGGTAGCCTGTAAGTTGAGTTCCTCCATGGTGTCTACTTCAAGTTCTTGTGTGGCTTTTTTCTATGATTTCCATCACTGATAGATAATGTCCTGAAGGTATAAGCTAGGTATACCTCCTCCTCCTCACTTAAGCTGACTTTGGTCAGTGTTCTTTACCATAGCAGAGAAAGGAACAGAACAGAAATCCTCTGGGTAACTCCATCTGATAACCACTAGTATTGCTGTTTCTAAGTCGGCCTCACCACTATACTAACTTCTTCCAAAGGCTTCCTTCTCTAAATGTAGACTCTTCATATCTTTCTTGACAGAGGAGATCAGAGATATAAAAGGGGCCTTTACTTTGTATGTGATTATATTAGCAACATTTTACCTGTCCCACATGATTCACTAAGGCAATATCCTGTCCTGGGAAAGGTCAGGCATTGTGTTTCTCCTAGAATGCCTACATAGGCTACTTTACCCTTAGTAAAATTCAATTTCTTCACTTGTTCAATGGCAAAACAATACATACAAGTCCTTCTTGGAGTTATGGTGAGTATTCAAATGATAAGCATGCAAGTTATTGAGGCAGACACTAAGTCAGCTTTGCTGCTGCTACCCATGCTGTACCCTGGACCTTCCAAAGGATCTTTGTTTTAAAAGTTTCTTTATCCTTGTCCATTTTTTTTAAATCAAAGCACAAGAATGTTCACTAATCCAAAGCTTGCCAGACTTCAAATTAAAAAAAGCATATTTTGGTTTCATCCCAATACTTTTTCAGAGCCATCTCTGAAATATAACTGGTGTATGGACATAACCAACAAAAACATGTTTGCCAATTGGAAGCAGAGCATATTGGAGGTGGCAGTAAAAGGTCCTTGGCAAGTACCAGTAGCACTTTGGGGTGACCTGAAAGGAGGAGGGATGGAGACCAAGTGCATTATATAGGGACATACCAACAAGGAAATAAATTTTGTAATGCCATGTCTATATAATTTTGAAAAAATTCTGCTTTTACACTAGTCCTTTTGAACCTTGAGGGCCTATTATTCTGACCCCATTTAATATTAATTTTTCTGTAGAGATTTTTCTCCACAGATACATTGACACCGAAGTTTGGGGCCTCAGTACATGAAAGCTGAACAAATATAGACCTTCAATGTGTGACAAAGAAGCTGTGATATATATGATAGGAACTAATTTAAGAATGGGGTTGGTCAGCCAAAGGACACTATGAAATTCTTTTTAGGTCTACATTGGGAGAATATAGAGAAGAAGCCAGAAAAAAATGAAGAGGAGGAGTGGGAGGATGATCCAAATAGGAGTAACTATCCGAACATTCATAGAAAGAAAGAGAGAACACATGACGTGTTGGAAGGAAATAATAAGTCTGTGTAGTGACTGCTTAAACCAGTGATGAGAGGTGGTAGGTAAAATGTAAATGGAGCAGGCTGAGGGGTTAGAAAGGCAGAGGAAGGAAGGAAGGAAGGGAGGGAGGGAGGGAGGGAGGGAGGGAGGGAGGGAAGAGAGAAGGAAGGAAGGAAAGAGAGAAGGAAGGAAGGGAAGAGAGAAGGAAGGAAGGAAAGAGAGGAGGAGGAAGGGAGGGAGGGAGGGAGAGAGGGAAGGAGGGAGGGAGGGAGGAAGGAAGGGGATTGATTTGTACAAGAAGATTTATTATGGAAATTATATATCATGATTTTAGAGGGTGAGAATTTCTACACTATAATATCTAGAAGCTGGAAAACCAGCAAAGTCAATTCTATTCAAGACTGGAAAAATTCAAGGTTCAGGACTTCTGCTATCCAGAGGCTAAAGATTCTGTTCCCATCTTTCTTTACCTTTTAAAATTTTATTTCTTTATTAAGATATTTTCTAAAATGATTTAATTACCTCTTTTGGTTGAATGATTCCACTGGGATTTGGGGGTTTTTGTTTATTAGAAAGATATTCTTTATTCTTTTGCCACTTTTTTCTATTTGTATATGTGCATGATAGCATATGTGTATGATTGTATATGTGTATATGGGTATGATTGTGTATGTGTATGGTTGGATGGAAACAGACACTGGTGAAGATACATTTTCTTTACTCAAACTACTAATTCAAGTGCTGACCCTCCTTTTCTGGAAATATTCTCAAAACACATTTATACATTATTTTGCCAGCTATTTTGTCATGTCATAATCCAATAAAATTGGTGCATAATATCAACCGTCATTGGGACAACAGACTTTTGTTTCTGTGTACAGGGTTAGTCTTCATTGGAAATCGCCTTTTCTCCTTGGTGACTCTCTAAGGCGGGTACACTCAGGAGCATACAGGCCACAGAAGTGGCAGAGCAGCTGGGAAGGTTCATATAGGCCTAAAGCTACACCCTGGAGATGGGGCTGATCCTAGTCCTCTGTGTATCTTCCCTGCCAGAAGAGAGCTTGCCTCCAGAGAGTGCTCTAACCCTGGGACTCACGAGAGATCCCCATTTTTTCTCAGATGACTCTCTAAGGTGGGTCCATTCAGGAACGCACAGGACACAGAAGTGGCAGAGCAGTTGGAAAGGGGCCTATTGGCCGACATCTGCTCCCAGTAGAAGAAGCTCCATCCAGAAACAGCAAGGACATCAAACATCAGAGATTACTAGATGGTGAAAGTCAAACACAAGAATCATACCAATAGAAACCAAGTATTCCCACCACAGAGAGTCCTGGATACCCCCAACACACTGGAAAACCAAGATTCAGATTTAAAATCATATCTCATGTTGCTGGTAGAGGATTTTTAAGGACATTAATAACTCCCTTAAAGAAATACAGGAGAACACAGCTAAACAGGTAGAAGCCCTTAGAGGAAACACAAAAATTCCTTAAAGAATTACAGGAGAACACAGGCAAACATATAGAAGCTATTAAAGAGGAAACACAAAATTCCCTTAAAGAATTACAGGAAAACACAAACAGGTGAAGGAATTGAACAAAATCATCCAGATCTAAAAATGGAAGAAGAAACAATAAAGAAATCACAAAGGAAAATAACTCTGGAGATAGAAAATCTAGGAAAGAAATTAGGAGCCATAGATGCAAGCATCACCAACAGAATACAAGAGAAAGACAAGAGAATTTCAGGTGCAGAAGATTCTATAGAAAACAATGACACAACAATCAAAGAAAATGCAAAATGCAAAAAGATCCTAACTCAAAACATCCAGAAAACCCAGGACGCAATGAGAAGACCAAAAGTCTAAGTTGATCAAGGACCTCCACATAAAACCAGAGACACTGAAACTTATAGAAGAGAAAGTGGGGAAGAGCCTCGAAGATGTGGGCACAGGGGAAATATTCCTGAACACAACACCAATGACTTGTACTGTAAGATCGAGAATTAACAAATCGGGCCTCATAAAATTGCAAAGCTTCTGTAAGGCTAAGGACAAAGTCAATAAGACAAAAAGGCAATCAACTGATTGGAAAAGGATCTTTACCAATCCTAAAACCGACAGAGGGCTAATATCCAATATATACAAAAACGCAAGAAGTTAGACTCCAGAAAATCAAATAACCCTATTTAAAAATGGAGTACAGAGCTAAACAAAGAATTCTTAATTGAGGAATACTGAATGGCTGAGAAGCACCTAAAAAAACAATGTTCAACATTCTTAGTCATCAGGGAAATGCAAATCAAAACAACCCTGAGATTCTACCTCACACCAGTCAAAATGGCTAAGATCAAAAGCTCAGGTGACAACAGATGCTGGCAAGGATGTGGAGGAAGAGGAACATTCCACCATTGCTGGTGGGATTCCAAGCTGGTACAACCACTCTGGAAATCAGTCTGGTGGTTCCTCAGAAAATTGGACATTGTACTGCTGGAGGATCCAGCAATAGCACTCCTCCTAGGCATATACCCAGAAGATGCTCCAACATATAATAATGCCACATGCTGCACTATGTTCATAGAGCCTTATTTATAATAGCTAGAAGCTGACAGGTAGACAGATACTTTCAGTTATATATGTATAACATATCTTATTCAAATATATCCCACAAGGCATGTAATATCCCCCTTTCTCTTTGCTGTCTTCTCTCAGTCTCTCTCTGTCTCTCTGTCTGTGTCTTTGTGTCTCTCATATTTGTCTCTCATTCATGAATTAATCCCTGTAGAATTCACAAGATTCTTCTGCACACAGATAAGTACTGGGGAAATCAGGAAACTTACAGACTGAAGCTTGCCTCTTCAAAGGATGATTATTTTTACCTGTGTTCCATCAAGAAGGCTGGGAATGTATGTAGTTTATAACCTGGTGATCTTTTGCTAACTGTGGGTACAGCCTTCACCAGAGTGTCTCAGATTATTATGTTTGTTCATCCCATTCTGACCTCCCTGCTCCTAGATAAAACACTGGTCCTCTGTCAATAAAACTCGTCCTTATGAGAGTTGTCACTTGTACTTCAAAACATCCTAGTTAACTTCTATGGTATCTGTAGGGACAGGCCAATCCTGACTTCTATAGGCTATTTACCACACTCATTTTGCCTACACCCTTATCTTTAATATTGTTTCTGAGTCAATGGAACCCATCCTTTGGAAGAGAACATATAGATTGATTTTGTAAAGAGTTTCCATATAAACACGTCTTAAGCTTTGTTGTACACATAGAATTAAAAGTTAATCATAATCAGGAAATGTTTTCTTCCAAAATTATGCTGTGCTTAAATATGGCTAAAATAATCTGCCTGCTATCATACTCCAGAAAGTTGAACAAACATTAGCTAAATAAGTTGTGTAAGCCAGATTTACTTCTTGATCAATGTAGATAATTTTTTTTGCTGGATATAGTATTTACAGAGAGTCTCACAAATTCCTTCATCAATAACCAAATCTATACAATCTTCTATGCATCAAACAGCTAAGAATGTAATCATTTCAATTTAATGTTTTCATTAAGTATTTAAGAATTTCATACTACGTAATTTTATCATAGGCACCTCCTACTCACCCCTCTAATCCTTTTATCTACCATCTTCCCACCCATTCTACTTTTGTGTCTTTTTTTTGTACAAATAATCCACTGAGTCCAATGTATGTTGCCCATATACTGATGAATGTGGGTCCACTGAAACAATGCCTTTTGGATATGGCAGGATGTCTGTACTCAGGAACAGCTGTGGTTGTCTGTAGAACTGTACCAAATGAAGCTAGGCAATATTTTAGCATTCCTTGAGAAGGAGCTCATGAGCACTTACCCATATCAGAGGAGCTATTGACAGTTGATAGCTTCTGAGAAAGGAAGCATTTTTTTTTCTTTAAGGATATATTGTTTTTAAGTAAAAGACTTTTCTTTTTTCTCTTAAAGCCATCATCAGAGAGGCTTCCTGAAGCAGCAGATGGGAGCAGGTAGAGAGGCCCACAGCTAGACCTTATTCAGAGAGATCTAAATTAGAGGTTTCCATAGGGTCCCTCACCTAAGAAATCCAGGGACCCAGCAGAGGAGGAGGAGGAGGAAGAGGAGGAGGAGGAGGAGGAGGAGGAGGAAAGACTGTAGTAATCAGAGGGGATAGTAGAGAACATGACCCACCAGATCAACTGAGCAGAACTCACATGGGCTCACAGAAACTAAAACAACAAGCACAGGGCCTGCATGGGTCTGCACCAGGTCCTCTGTGTATATGTTATGTTTGTTAGCTTGGTGTTTTGGTGGAAATCCTAACAGTGGGAGTGGGTGTATCCCTGACTCTTAATGTCTACTCTTGAGTCTTCCTCCTACTGGATTGCCTAGTCTAGCCTCAATAGGAGGGATTTTGCCTTGCCTTACTGTATCATGTTTTGCCTTGTTTGACTGTTATCTCTTGGAAGCATGAACTTTTCTGAAGTGTAAAAGGAGGGGGTGTGAATCTAAGGGAGAGAAGAGTAGGGGGGATCTGTGAGGAAAAGAGGGAGGGAAAACTGTGGTCAGAATGTGTTGTTTGGGAGAAGAATGTTTTCAATTAAAAAAGTTATAACTGTACTGAAATGATGACTTCATATTACATAAATGCACTGAACAAGAAGAATACATGATAACAGAAAAGTTACCCCACGGGAGGTATATTAAGATAACAGTAAACTATCTCTATAATAGTAAATTCATCTCTATTGTGGCTCGGCTTACAGGGTTAGGTGTGTCTAGCATTTATTCTCATGTCACCATGGAAAATAAAATTAATGTTGGTTGAACAGGCAAGACTGCTAGTGTGCCTTAATTTTCCTTTTTTCTTTTCTTCTTTTAGATTGAAATAGTTCTATTCTTTTTGAAGTAAACACTAAACAGAAAGACCAGCATGACAATGAATATCCAATAGCCATTAGGGAATTGACATACAGAGTTGGCAGATATAAATGAAACTGCTCCTTGACAGCACATTCTCCCTGCTAAAATGAACTTATCTCCGAAACAAAACACTATACTTGAATTTTAAGGGATGTAGGAGTAGGGAGAAGGTTATCCTGACATGTAGTGAACTGCTTGCACCAAATATATCTTCGACATGAAAATTCTCAATGTGAGGAACTTTTCCCCCTTTCTGTTTCTCCCCTTTCCCTCTTCTACATGGAGAGAAAAGTAGGGTTGTGTCTCATTTAACTATTAGAACGATGTCCACTCATGGTGCTTCTAGAATATCAAGTAGCAGTCACTAAGGAATGAGAGATCTCTGTTTCTTAGAGAAGCCACTCACTTAAAAAAAACTGGATTTGTCCCAATGGATAAAGCAAAACTGTTGAAAATTAATTTCAGATCCATCTCTTACCTCTGACAGTTGCTGTGGGACTTCAATCACATCAGTGCCTCTTCAGCTTGAGCCAGAATTTATAGCATAAATTCAACATTTTTCAATTCTTAATCAACCCAGAGGTCATTCTCTTCAAAGTAGAGCTTTGCTGCTGCTACCAAAAAAGAAAAAAAAAAAAAATCAATGATGGAGGAAGGGTGGCTGCTATCATGCTGCCACAGCTTAAGCACTCTAGGGGAGGGAGGTAGCTTTTCAGCTGTAACTTAGAGAAACTTGGTTAGACTATCAGTGTGGCTTCTTTTAAGCATTAAAAATAAGTATTTATTACTTAGTTCTTTCAAAGTTTCATATAACCTGTTTTGATCATATTCACACCCTTTTCTCAGCTCTTCTCACATCCACCCACACATCCCTACCCACCCAACTTTGTGCCAAAAAAAAGTTTATGCTGCCCAAATATTCTTGGATGTATTACTTTTCCTTGTATGATAGCCTTACCAAGGATTACACAGCTAGAGAAAACTGACCCCCCCCGCCCTTGTATCAGCTAACAATGACTAATATCTTCATAGCTAGGAGTTGGAATATTATGCCCAATTCATATTTCTATGCTGAGATGTGGTTTGGCTGCTTGTGGATTTAGATGTGGAACTCTCAGCTCCTCCAGCAGCAGGTCTTCCTGGATGCTGTCATGCTTCTGGCCACGCTGATAATGAACCAAATCTCTGAAACTGTAAGCAAGCCCCAACTAACTGCTCTATTTTATAACATTTGCATGGCTATAGTGTCTCTTCACAGCAACAGAACTAAGACAACATATTTTAGAAAAAGTAACATAACTTACCTTTAAGTCATCTTTCTGCAACCTGTGACACATTCCAATTTTATGTCTCAGAAACCTCAACCAGATCTAGGAAGAATCTCAGCCAGTCTATATAACTTTATTGCTCATAATCCATGATTCCTTCTGACTTTTCAGAGTCTATAGGGTTGTTTTTTTATGCATTTAGTTCTATAGTATTCACCAGCAGCCACCAGATTGTTCCACAGAGTTTAATGGTTAAACAGCAACTATATAATCCTAAACTATTTACTTGAACCATAATGAAAAATGTTGGTTCTTCTTTTGACGTTTAAATATGTTCTCTTTGTTAGAATCATTGGCATGGTGATTTTGAGATAAGGAATATGATGATGTTATTGAAATATAGCAATAGAAGGAAGTCTAGTCCAATCACCAGGGAAAACTTCCCTATTTTCCTTTATGTTGTGATAAAATACCATGACCAAAACAAACAAAACAGCCTTGTGGGGGAAAGGGATTTTATTAGCTTACAGGCCAACATGTAAGGAAGTCAAGGCAGCAGAAACTTAAAATAGTTATTTATATAATTTCTACCTGAAGAGCAGAGAGAAATTAATGTGTGCATGTTAACTTTGTTGCTAGTGCTCAACACAATTTTTCTAGTCTCATGCATGTCAGGACTCTAAGCCTGGGGAATAGTGACACCCACAGTGGGATAGGTCTTTCCACATCAACCAGATTTATTAAGATAATGCTCAACAGATATACCCACAGGCCAAACTAGTGTAGATAGACAACCCGTCACTGAAACTCCCTTTCCTGGTGATTTTAGGTTCACTAAGTTAGAATTTAAAGCTAACTCTCACAATCATTAAATGAGAACTTGATAATCAAGCACTGTATGTGTTATTAGCCTGTTTAATATTTTCATGGTACATTAATCATTTAAATACAATCATAAGTAAAATGACTCAACTACACAGAGTTGGAGGCAGCATTTATCTTATTTTAAAAAGTATTCATTTTTTGAATTGCTTTTCCACCGCTTATAATTTTAGCTTTAAAGTATTATAATTCTTACTTGTTAGAGCATTTATAAAAAGCATTAACGAGCTGAAAAGATGTTTGTAATCATCTAAACAATGGATACAAAAGCCTAGAATGTTATAAATGTATCAATATCAGCAAAAGGTTGAGTCACTAAGTTTAGTGTTTAGAATATTGAATCTAAGAAAATCTAAAAGACTGCCAAATATTAAATAGTAAGCACTACTGTAAGTTTATGAATACTTTGAAATACTTGAATAATTTTGGATACTTTTTGAATATTGAAAGATTTTGAATGTTTTGACATTATTTCTACATTATTGTCAGCACAAACCACCTTTTTTCAGTTTAGTTATCTATTACTTCAATATTTAAAATCTCAGTGGAATCATATGTGCTAAAAAGGAATGAAATATGTCTGTAAGTTGACAGCCTGATCTTCCCTCAAATCTGTATTTTATAAAATGAATAACTTCTGGGGTTGGCAAGATGGGTGAGTAAAAGTGCTCACTGTCAAACCTTATTTGTTGTGCAGAACCTACATGGTGGAAGACAGGAACAGACTCCAAATATTGTCCTTTTATCTTTACAGGTATCCTATAGCACACACACCCAATATAAATTAAGATAATAGAAGATCGTCAATATTTTCTTTATTCTAGGGGCTTGAGAAATCTACCCATGGATTGAGAATTAAAAATGAAGTAAGAATTACTGTACTTGTAAGCTATCATTAATGGCTTCTGGAGGAGGGAAAAACATTTCAAGGACAAACATTCATTCCTAAATGATCAACCGCATATACATGTGAGGCAATATTAATTGGACCAATACTGTGTGAATGTGTGTGTCCTTGTGTGTCTGTGTGTCTTATGTGTTTGTTTCAGTGTACGTGGAGGAGAAAAGCAACAATAATTATAGAAGAGGTAATGAATTGAAGAGTGTAATGTCAAGAAATCAGAGGAGTTTGAGAGGGGAGAAGAAAGGGCAAATATATACAAATATAGTATACTTGTGACAGTAAAAGGAAATAAAATGAATAAGTTAGAAACATTTGAGTGGTTATACAGCTTAAAGTAATTATTACCCCATCTCTCTGAATCTAACAGTAGAAAATAATTCAATAGTGAGAGGTAGAGGCCCCCTGAAACCTCCCTCTACCCATGCCTGACCATTGAGAAGTCTGTTCTTCCAATAGACAGCTCCAATGCAATAGTCACACAAATATCTCTCCATAAATAAATGGATCATAAAATAGAACCAAGATATGATTATATGAAGGGGACTGGGAGGGATAGTGATTTTTGAGGCTATAGCATTAACTCTAAAGTAATTAAAACTTAATAAAGTAGGTTGGGTGACTCTATTAGAAGTGATTCATAAATGAAATTATCAAATGATCCTTTCTGAAAGAATTGAAGTTTAAACAACCATATCTTTCTGAAGTAAGGAACCAAAACAAACTTCATCTATTTAACCTCCCTTCATTTATACATGAGAAAAATAAGCCTTAGTAATTTATCAGTCTATCATATGATGGCCAACAATGATGTTAAACTGACTTAGCTTACTCATTCATTCATTCATTCATTCATTCATTCAACAG
Organism: Mus pahari; assembly: GCF_900095145.1. Lineage (NCBI taxonomy): Eukaryota > Metazoa > Chordata > Mammalia > Rodentia > Muridae > Mus > Mus pahari. Next base: position 61,546,575 of record NC_034595.1, read on the forward strand.
TTTTTAAGGCCAATCTGTATGGAAGATAGTAGACTAACAAAATCAATAGATCACAATACATTGTTTAATTGGCCTACATTTTATCATCTTATGAAAAGTTGTATTAATTGGCTTATTTAAGGAATATAGAAGAGTTTTTGGGAGTGAGTGTTAGTGAAGTCCTGGAATACTTTAATGAGAGATTAATGGACCATTCTATTAAGAGTTAAGAAGGCCAATGTAATAGAAACATAGATAATGGGGGTTGGAGAGAAGCAGTTAGGAGCATTGGCTGCTCTTCCAAAGGAATTAGATTCAATTTCCAGCACCTACAAACCAATTTACATCTGTCTGTAAGTCCAGCTCCAGGGAATCTGACAATCTCATATACAGAGATAGATGTGCAGAGAAGACAGCAATGCTGGTAAGTAAGTAAGTAAGTAAGTAAGTAAGTAAGTAAGTAAATGGTTTTGAGGGAACAAACTAAATGTAGATACTGAAGGTCCAGTTCATCACAAGGTTTCAAAGAGGAACAATGAATCTGTTAAGAAGTGGATTAGACAAAGTTCATATTATATTCTACAAAAGCATCTTATTTTGTCAGAAAGTTTAAAAGATGTTGAATTTTAAAGTAATGAAATTATTTATTTGCTGGAGGAAATTTCAAGGCAGCATAGCATCCAATGTGTAGCATGCTTGTTGCTGACTTATTTTGACAAAATAAACAGAGAGAATTTAAATTTGAAAAGTAGACTTATGGTTCTTTGAATAACACAGTTCATAATATAAAGATAACAAACATTTAATTAGTGATACACACAAAGTATAACCTTTCATATATCTCTGTCTCTATCTCTATATCTATCTATATATACTACTATCTATATGTATACATATAGATAAATATAGATACACATATAGATTTACATATAGATATACGTATATGGTAGGTTATAAATTTAGGAATTTTGGAAGATGATAAAGACATTGCAGAAGCAAAAGAGGATTTAATTTGAGCATAAGAAATGAGTTCTCATGACAGAGAATCCCAAACTTCAATTTTCCATGGTTTTAGATCATTTACACTTTGATGAGAATCTTCACATACATCTAGTCTTGGTAGGTTTAACCATATTGCTCTTATCCACGGGTTTTCATCATTTTACAGTTGGTATGTATGTGTATGGAGAGGTGATGGTCAGGCTGATTTTCTGCCCAGACCTTCCTGTAAGAAAATTTTCCTCCAAAAATCAAAATAAAATCCACCATATGATTCCACAATCCCTCATCTAGGCATACATCCAAAGGAAGTGGAATCATTCTGTCAAAACGACATTTGCACTCCCATATTGCCGCACTATCCATAATAGCAAAGCAAAGAAATATACTAAGTGTCATCAGCAGATGAGTGCATAAGAAAAATAGAGTGTATATACACAACATGTATGAAATAGTGTATTTTTATTTTAACCAAAGTGAATGCATCTAGAGAACCTTATGCCACATAAAATAAACTCCACACAAGTAGACAAGTATTATGTATCTTATGTGAATTTAGAATGGAAACATGTTGGTCTCATAGAAGTTGAGAGCAGGAGAGTGACTGTCAGCATCTGGGGAAAATGAGTCTGGGGAGTCCAAGGAAAGCTTGGTTAATGGGTGCTGAGTTACAGGTAGGCTGCGCAAGTAGTCCTGTGATGATCATGTACTGAGATGAGTATAGATAACAATAACGTACTATACATTTCCAAAGCATAGAAGAGAAGATTTGAATGTTTTTACTTTCTATGATAAATGTTTGAGCAAATGATTGCGACATCATGAAAGGTATATATGTAACAGCATACTTTTATTTCACTAGTAAGTATGACCTTTTATGTAGTGAAAATAAATTATTTTTTTAAATATCGATTTATAAACATCAATGAGGACCTGGAATAATAGTAAATACCATATTTGTAATGTTACTAAACTTTAGACAGTACCTTGATTTTTAAGTTTTATCACTCTTATGCAACATTTATAATGTTTTTTTTAATACAATGAATCATAGAACTAGTTCATGAATCTTATAGGCACTGATAGTAGACAAATACACAATCTTCCTCTCTAAGAGCTCACAATCTAAAACAGGAAGCTAAAAATATAGTAGAAATAATGAGATAAATGCTTGTATTTGTGAAATGGGATGTTATGGGCATCCTACTGTGTGAATAATAAGCTATTAACAGAGTTTTTAAAAGGGGGATAGAAGTTATCTAGAGTTTTAATGGTGCAGTGACATTACCTATAAGCAATGAGAACAGGGTCAGGTCTTTCTTGTTCATCGTTGTGTTCTTAGTCCTTGCTATTATGCATGATACATCACATGCAATAATATCTATTTGATAAATTAATAAGTCTTTATTAAGAGATGAAATATGGTCAATTTTGGAGGAGGTACCATAAAATCCTCGCAAACCGAATCCAAGAACACATAAAAATGATCATCCAACATGAACAAGTAGGATTCATCCCAGGGATGCAGGGATGGTTTAATATAAAGAAATCCATCATACATAAACAAACTCAAAGACAAAAACCACATGATCATCTCATTAGATGCTGAGAAAGCATTTGACAAAATCCAACACCCCTTCATGATAAAAGTTTTGGAAATATCAGGAATTCAGGGCCCCTACCTAAACATAAAAAAGCAATCTACAGCAAACCAGTAGCCAACATCAAAGTAAATAGAGAGAAACTCGAAGCAATCCCACTAAAATCAGGGACTAGACAAGGCTACCCACTTTCTCCCTACCTACTCAATATAGTACTTAAAGTCCTAGCCAGAGCAATTCGACGACAAAAGGAGATCAAGGGGATACAAATTAGTAAGGAAGAAGTCAAAATATCATTATTTGCAGATGATATGGTATACATAAGTGACCCTAAAAAGTCCACCAGAGAACTCCTAAACCTGATAAACAGATTCAGTGCAGTAGCTAGATATAAAATTAACTCAAACAAATCAGTAGCCTTCTTCTACAAGAAGAACAAATGGGATGAGAAAGAAATTAGGGAAACAACACCCTTCACAATAGTCACAAATAATATAAAATTCCTTCGTGTGACTCTAACTAAGGAAGTGAAAGATCTGTATGATAAGAACTTCAAATCTCTGAAGCAAGAAATTGAAGAAGATTTCAGAAGATGGAAAGATCTCCCATGCTCATGGATTGGCAGGATTAATATAGTCAAAATGGCCATCCTGGCAATAGCAATCTACAGATTCAATGCAATCCCCATCAAAATTCCAACCCAATTCTTCACTGAGTTAGAAAGGGCGATTTGCAAATTCATCTGGAATAATAAAAAACCTAGGATAAAAAAAATCCATTCTCAACAATAAAAGTACCTTGGTGGAATCACCATGCCTGACCTTAAGCTGTACTACAGAGCAATTGTGATAAAAACTGCGTGGTACTGATACAGCAATGCACAGGAAGATCAATGCAATAGAATTGAAGATCCAGAAATGAATCCACACACCTATGGTCACCTGATCTTTGACAAGGGAGCTAAAACCATTCAGTGGAAAAAAGACAGCATTTTCAACAAATGGCGCTGGCACAACTGGTGGCTATCATGTAGAAGATTGAGAATTGATCCATTCTTATATCCTTGTACAAAGCTCAAGTCTAAGTGGATCAAAAACCTCCACATAAAAACAGAGACACTGAAATTGATAGAGGAGAAAGTGGGGAAAAGCCTCGAAGATATGGGCACAGGGAAAAAAATTTCTAAACAGAACACCAATGGCTCATGCTATAAAATCAAGAATTGACAAATGAGACCTCATAAAATTGCAAAGCTTCTGTAAGGCAAAAGACACTGACAAGACAAAAAGGCCACCAACAAATTGGGAAATGTTTTTTATCAATCCTAAATCGGATAGAGGACTAATATCCAATATATACAAAGAGCTCAGGAAACTGGACTCCAGAAATTCAAATAACCCCATTAAAAAATGAAGTACATAGCTAAACAAAGAATTCACCACTGAGGAATATCGAATGGTTAAGAAACACCTGAAAAAATGTTCAACATCCTTAATCATCAGGGAAAAGAAAATCAAAACATCCCTGAGATACCATCTCACTATAGTCAGAATGGCTAAGATTAAAAATTCAGGTGACAGCAGATGCTGGTGAGGATGTGGAGGAAGAGGAACACTCCTCCATTGCTGGTGGGATTGCAAGCTTGTACAACCACTCTGGAAATCAGTCTGGCGGTTCCTCAGAAAATTGGACATAGTACTACCAGAGGATCCAGCAATACCACTCCTGGGCATATACCCAGAAGATCTTCCAACTGGTAAAAAGGATACATGCTCTACTNTGTTCATAGCAGCCTTATTTATAATAGCCAGAAGCTGGAAAGAACCCAGATGTTCCTCAATAGAGGGATGGATACAGAAAATGTGGTACATTTACACAATGGAGTACTACTATGCTATTATAAACAATGAATTTACAAATTCTTGGGCAAATGGATGTTTCTGGAGGATATCATCCTTACTGAGGTAACCCAATCACAAAACCCAATCACTAGATATGCACTTACTGATAAGTGGATATTAGTCCAGAAACTTAGAATACCCAAGATACATTTTGCAAAACACAAGAAAACCAAGAAGACCATCGAGTGGATACTTCATTCCTCCTTAGAATAGGGAATCAAATACCCATCAAAGGATATAGGTACAGAGGCATTATTTAGAGCTAAGATGAAAGGATGAACTATCCAGAGACTACCCCACCCGGGGATCCATCCCATCATCAGCCACCAAACCCAGATACTATTGCACATGCCAGCAAGATTCTGCTGAAGGGACCCTGATATAGAGGTCCCTTGTGAGGGCTATGCCAGTGCCTGGCAAACACAGAAGTGGATGCTTACAGTCAGCTATTGGATGGAACACAGGGCCCCCAGTGGAGGAGCTAGAAAAAGTACCCAAGGAGCTGAAGGGGGCTGCAACCCTATAGGTGGAACAACAATATGAACTAACCAGTACCCCCGGAGCTCGTGTCTCTAGCTGCATATGTAGCAGAAGATGGCCTAGTCAGCCATCATTGGGAAGAGAGGCCCCTTGGTCTTGCAAACTTTATATGACCCAGAACAGGGGAATGCCAGGGCCAAGTAGTGGGAGTGGGTGGTTAGGGGAGCAGGGGCAGGGGGAGGGTATAGGGAACTTTCAGGATAGCATTTGAAATGTAAATAAAGAAAATATCTAATAAAAAATAAAAAAGATGTAATATGTTATTTTCCATGTATTTTATTCTTACAATAACATGAGTTAAATGTTATTTTCACCTATATAATGTAGAACTATGGTACAGTCACATGAATTCTATTGTTTAAGGTAAATATTTACATATAAATGATATATCTAGTTCTATATGCCCTACCTATTTTTCAATTGCTGGGATAAAAATGCCTTGACAAAAGCAATTCAAGGGAGGGAGGGCACATTTCGTCTCACAGTTCAAGAGTAAAATGTATTATGGCAGAAATGTCAAGGCAAAAGGAGCTTGAATCAGCTGATCATTGTATGTTTGTTAGGAAAATGAGAGTTATCAATGCTCATGCTCACCTCACGTTCTCTGTTTATGAATCCAGAATTTCTGCCATGGAATTGTGCCATCCACAATGAGCAAGTCTTTCCTCAATTACCCAAATCAAGATAATTTCATACAGGCATCTTCAGAGAAATTTCCCCAAAAATTCAGAAAATTATGAATTTGACAGTTGAAATTAACTGCTACTACATACAGAACAACTTTTTTTTGAATCCAAGCAATTTGGTCTTGATACTCTTAAATTATATTACCATAAATAAGTTCAAGTTATTAAAGGTGAATAGGAGAATAGGAAGGAAAAAAACATAGACAAAATTAAAGAATCAAGACAGTTGTAGAACAGGGAGACACAGTGAAGGGCCTCAAGCAAAAAGAGAGAGGTCTGCTCAGGTCACAGAGAACAGTGTGAGGTGCTTTGATCTTACCGTTAGGTCAATGAGGATTCAAGTTAACATAGTTTAGTAGAATGAGCCCTGCATTTATTATCCAAAGAATATGGGTTCCATATTTTTTGTGAAAATATTAGCAAGCGTTTATTATCTATAGGTCTTCTGGGCTAGGTATTATTTTTTTGGTATTATTTGTTTACATCTTACCACTAACTCTTACCACTGAGATGGGGATATTTTAATTTTAGGAAGATTTAAAGGTTAGAAAGGCTTGGAAGAAGGGAGACTGAAATGCAGTTCTAGGCACAGATGCCCTGGTGTCTGGAAATGGGAGTGTTGTTTTGTGACTGGGTGAGCCTCTGATGATTTTAGCTAATGTAGGGATCAAATCCCTTGCTTTTAATACCAAAATCCATAAAAGTTCTATTTTTTAAATTTATCAATCTAATTTAATAGAAAAGTCTGAGTTGTCCTAATAGAATGTAATGTTCTTTATTAATTCCACTTCATATGAATTCATATATTTTGCTGCAGAAACACTCATGCTTTGATTATCAACTATTATTACAGGATCCACTTAGTATATAAATAATATTAAGTATACATTAACTTTAGGACAGTATTCAGAATTGAGTTCTGAAGCAATCAAGTTTGAAGAAATTTTTGTTTAAGTGATGTTTATACTTATTATCTCCCTTTCCTTCCTCCCTCTGTTGTTGTTGTTATTTAGTTTAGTTTTGTTGTGTTTGTTCCTTTGTTTTTCAAGACAGGGCCTCACTATGTAGTCCCGACTATCCTGGAACACTGTAGACCAAACTGGCTTCAAACTCATAGAGATCTGCCTGCCTCTCCTTCATAAGTACTTGGAATAAAAGTGGGTGCTTCTACCCTGGCTGTTTTTTTCTTTATCTGTAGTGGGAGTTATGGATGCAGTTCAACAAGAAATTGATAGCAGAGGCTATTTGAAATCAACCAGGCTTTCTGGAATTAGTGTCTCAAGAATTTTCCAGCTTCCTGATACAAACCTCACAAGAACTATTGGGGAGGGCAGGGTGAAAATAAGAGAGAAGGTAGAACTTAGAAACGAGTGGTAAATAAGACCAGATAACCATGTTGCTAAATCTGACAGTGCCTCTCAGTGAATTGCTCTTCTAGGACCCAGGAAACTTGATTTTCTCTGAAGTTACTTTTAAAATTAAGAAATTCCTTTTTATTAGTTACGTGTATTGTTCTAAGGCTATGCATAGATCATAACAGGGAATGATTAATTCACACCAAATAAATGAAGTTGAAACAAAGTTATCCACTTTTACATCTGAGCGGCATTGTGCTTCTCTAAAGTGCTTTCATTTAAAACAACATACCAATATTAGAGATTCAGCTGTTTTTAGAAAAAACGATTGAGAACAATGTAATGGCTTGGAAACTTTAATTCTACCAAATATGTATTTGGTGTGTTGGCTCAGTAGTATGCCTCTAGAGTTTAATAATGATAAACATGATTTGTGGCTATGAAGTTTTTCCATACAAGGTACAGTGCATAACCATGTTTGACCCTAATTCTTGTCTTCTTTAATTTTTTATGACTTCAAAAATACCTGTGCCCTATTTTCTCATAATGCACCACTCTCCATTAGGCAAAATCTAAGTAAGCTTCAGGGTTTTTGTTCACAGTGAAAGTAAACGAATGGTATCAACTTCCACATTCATTTGTAAATACTATATGCAAATTTATAAAGAAGCTTTACTGTTAAAAATTGCCTTACAGAAAATTTAATATAGTAAGTTCCTGAACAACACAGTTCCTTTAATCAGATACTGGGTCTATAACTCTAAATTTCATTGCATGCTGGGTATTTCTATTTAGTTACACACTAGCCAGATAAAAATTTGTGGTACTATTTCTCTACATACTCCTGAGTATCTGATTGTGTGTCTTGGGCCTGCCGTGGTTTTCAGATTTTGTGGCTTTTATGAAAACAATGAATTTTCCGGTTTATGAAAAAAAAATTTAGTCCACTTGTCCTGTTTGTCCTTGTAGGAGGTATTATGAGGGAAGACAGCCACATGTTAAATGAAGGTGTAATGCATGCATCCAGAATCTTCTTGGAAGGTGTTTTGTAGACGCTTCTTCTTAAATAACGTTCAGCAAATCTCAGAGCATTAGAAAAATATTAAGTCTTTGTACACAACCTCCTGTCATTTATTGCTTTTAAGTAATCCGGGGTATTGTTTCTTTACTTACCCCTTTCAACTACCACATGACAGTCTACACTACTGGTTTGGGTAGTGAGTCTCAACGAGTCAGTTTAAAATCTGATCTTTTAGATAGTGTTATTGCCATGATTTCTTAGTCTATACCACAGGAGTGTTGTCTATTCTTCAGTATCTATGAAACTGTGACAAACTATTGTGTTACTTTGTAAGGTGGATAAAAACCTCATCTCTTTCCCATTTCTTCACAGATTGAAGATTACTTCCTATATTAAGAGCAAAGAGCACAGTAGTTATATTCAAACTCAGAAGTTTGAATATTTGGCTAGTTAGTAGCTCAGTGCCAATAAGTAAATTGTTTACCATTTCTGAAAGAATTTTTCCTTAATGTTTTATGACCTAGAAGGCTTGGTTTCTAGCAGGTGGTTCTATAGAGAGGGTATGTCACCAATGATTGACCCATCTGTGAGTTCATAGATGAACAGGCCATTGGGAGGTAGAGCCTAGTTTGAGCAAGTAATTGTAGACATGACCTGAAGAGAGTATCTTGTCCCAAGCTCTTTTGTTATCTCTGCTTCATGAGTTAATTTTCACTTCTGCCATGATGGTTCTACTTTGCTGCAGGCTTAAGAGAAAATAGCCAGCTACCACATGGTAAAATCTCTGAAATATAGTTAAATAAGTAATTACTTACTGTTGGTATAAGAATTAAGTATTTAGAGCACAGTAAGAAAATATATTGGTGTACTAAGACAGCAGAAATAAACTGATTCTTATGTCTATGATTGCTCCAGCCATGATTGGCTGGCTAGGTTTAGAGGACAAGACATAAATTCTCTCCTATTGAGTTCAGTGGGACTTAAGTTTGATTGGTCAGCTATTAGTTACCCTCAAAATAAAACTGCAACTATTGTACCATTGGAGATGTCCTGTCAGGGTGATCACTATTGTGGTTCATGGCTTTATGGCTGGACACAACTACTGATTGCTTATCTCTCTTCTAGAATGCACAGCACATTCTGATATTATGTGAGCTAATCTTGTGGAAGGAAATTTATAGGTTAGTTCCAGGTTTATTTATTCCTCTAAGTCCTGTGTCCGAAGTGTATAATATAGTCTTTAATAGGATCTTAACCTCAAGTTATGATCAACAACTAAAAGAGGGTTTCCCATTTTGGGCAATGATGTTTGCAGCAGATGGAGACTATTACACAGATTTATCAAAATTCAGAGAAGTAACTGCGGGGTGTCCAGCCCCATTTAGTACCTGTATAACGAAACCCCTACATGTAAAACTTAAAGAAAATCATGGAAGAATAAGTAGAAAGCTATTAAGATCCAGAAGCCCAGGGTGCCTGCTTCTAGATAATGTCTTCTAGATCTAATAGGGATGCTACACACATGAAATCTCAATATTATGAGTGTCTAAACAAGAACCATATGGTGACAACACCAGTTGACACACCAACAAGAATAGAAAAATTTTCACAATGCCCACAACATCAAACAAAGAATTATCTTTTTCCCTGTTATATTTGAATAAGGAAAGATCATAATTTAGATGGGGAGGAGAACAGGAGGAGTGAAGGGGGAGAATATAGGTTAAAAGTAATGTAAATACATTTTTATGTATTAAAGTCTCAAAACATAAGTAATTATTTCTCACTTAGGTTGATTTTCTTGGTCATTTGTTACAATGATTAAAAGCTAAAAATTGATAATATAAAGGTAACATGATATATATCACCTTATCACTAGAAAAATAAAAAAAATGATTGTAAATACTTAGATATGACTAACTCAGAACCCGAAACACAGAAGGTACACAGTATAAAACCACTCCCTTGATTGTCCTAGTCTGGTGATTCTATACCAATGTCATGACTACTGCCTCCTTTTCCTTATCCCTGAAGTGAAAGTAGATGTTAGTATGGGATATAGCTGTTTTATACTTTCCTCACAAATACTACTGGTCCCCTGTAACTATCTCTGAAAACTTCACATAACAAAAGGTCAAATACTATTCATGAAGTACCTTTTTTTGAGAAAATAGCCATGTATATAGAGTTAGTATGGACATACATTTTAATTTTAAATAAACACTCATCAAACATCTGCTGAACAGTTACAAAACACCAGTCCCTGTTTTCATTTCTAGATAAATTATATGAATTTTATGGTCACAGTTATTCTCATGGAAAATATATTTTATTACATTCAAATATTTGTTGCAATGGGACTAGAGAGAGAGCTTTTTACTTTAGAGCACTTACTGCTTTTGCAAAGGACCCTGATTTGATTCCTGGCACTCACATGGTTCAGCTTATTATTGCTGGTCTCTGCCAGTACCAGGCATGCACACACACACACACACACACACACACACACACACACACACAAATTTTGCACATATGTTCATGCAGGCAAACACACTCATAACACATAAAATAAAATAAAGCTGTCCTGGAACTCAGTCTGTAGATCAGGCTGGCCTTGAACTCTGAAATCTGCCTGCCTCTGCCTCCCAAGTGCTGGGATTAAAGGCATGCACCACCACTGCCCAGCTAAATAAAATAAATCTTTAAAAAAATTATATATGGTTTTACCAATGTACATATACATATATTCAGTACAAGCAGATATTTATCAATAAATTTAACTTGTAACCTAGCAGTGATGACTTATATGGAGTTAGCAGTATATTTATCTTAGCAAATGAGGAAGTGGAGCTGAAGGTGCTAAAGGGGTTTGCAACCCATAGGAAGAACAACAATATCAACCAACCACACTCCCTAGAGCTCCCAGGGACTAAACCACCAACCAAAGAATACACATGAAGGGACCCATGTCTCAAGCTACATATATAGCAGAGGGTGGCCTTGGCAGACATCAGTGGGAGGAGAGGCCTCCTGGGAAGGCTCTTTAGTGTAGGGGAATGCCAGGGCTGGAGGTGGGAGTGGGTGGGTGGGTTGGGGAGCACCCTCATAGAATCAGGGGAAGAGGGGATGTGATAGGGGGTTTCCAGAGGGCAAACCAGGAAAGGGGAAATGTAATTAAATGAAATATCCAATAAAAAATAAAGAACTATAGGTTAAAAAGAAATTTGAGTCAAATTCTCACCAGAAAACATGGAATATTTTAAATGGAGGAAATGGAGGAAAACGTGACTAGATTTCAGTAAGAGCTGTGGCTAATAATCCATGTGGGTATTGTAAGAGTAAATGGCAGAAATACATGCTCTACTCTTTCTCACATCCTGTCCTTCATTCTCATGTCAGCTTCCCCCCCCCCGGACTAAATCCAATTTTAAGTAAAAGAATAAAGGGCTCCATATGAAATGGCAGGTTTAGGGGTACCAAGCAGTAGTGTGAGGAAGACTCCAGACAAAGAGTCAGGATGAAGAGAACTTTAAACACCTTGCTGAGGAACTTAAAATTTGTCATAAAGAATAGGGAGACATGTGTGAACTAATAAAGGAAATAATATCACTGGAGTTTTAGGGCAAGAGACCTAAGTTTGTGAGTTCCAATAGATGAGTCTTGGCCACCCACTTTCAATATGCTAATTTTAGCACTAATGAAGCATAAAAAGCTGAGAAAGGAGATTTAATCTATTGCAAGAGGAACTAAATTCAGAGTTAGAATGACCCTAAATTCATGTTTGGGATGACAATATAAGCTTTAGGTTTAAATAGAGATTTATGGCAAATCCAAGAAGTTGTTGTAACTTTAATTCTTTAAAAGCCTACTTTTAATGATGGTTTTTAAATGCTTTAACATCTCTTGTAGCCCAGTACCCAGCAGAGGTAGTAGAAAAGAAAGGTTATGGGGGAAGTGGACATGTTTAGAAATTGTTCTTTAGAGCAAGTCCCATCTGTGTTGTTAGGAAATCAGCAGTTTAGTTCACAGGTCAGCAGAGGCAGCTTGTTCTACTCACAAACACTTCACAAATATACCAGCAGTCCAGTTTCATAGAGCTGGGATAGAAAGCACAAATCAGCAGACCTAGAAGAGACAGCCAGGCCTCAGATGAATCAACAGGGGTCAGCAGGAGGAACCAGCAACAACAGGAACAGGAGAAGTTCTTTTCTGTGCCTCTCTCAACAAAGCAAAGATCAGCAAAGATTTGAGACCAAGAAGCACTGCATAGCTAGCTCTCCAAGCAAGCCCTCTCACAGTCAATTGAGTACTTTTTATACTCTCTCCGAACATCGTGTGCTTTCCATGGGTCTTGACTCACCATGTCTCTTGCCTCAGCACATGGGTCTCTCTTAGCAAAACTCCGTATGAATCTGTATCAGCTGACATCACTCTGCTAATTGCCCTGAGTCTGTGGAAGCAGCAATAAGCCACTAGAACACCACCAGAAGGGTTTTTTTGTTGTTGTTTTTTTGTTGTTTGTTTGTTTTTGGTGTATTTTATTCTGTGGAGTCCAGACAAATGGAGCTCAACTCAGCGTGTAAAGTGGAATAATACATGTGTATTCTTAGGGAAGAAGCCTTCATCATATGTCCTTTCATGTGCTTGCTCTAGTAAAACATCCTTTCTCCTGTGTCTGCTTCAGCAAAACATTCCTTCACAAATCTGCCTTAGCAAAACATCTTTTCACCTCTGTCCACTTCAGGAAAACATATCTTCACATGTTTGCCCCAGAAAAACACCATCCAACATAATTGACTTTCCAAAGAATCATTACATTTCCACTACAGGCTATGAACTCCTTGGCAAAATATGCTTTAGTTGGCCATTATCACAATTCTGATTCAGCAAGGTGGTCCTATAATCACTGCCTTTGCTTGAAGAAAACAATCTAGCCCCCATTATACTTCTTTGGGGTGCGGGATGCCCATCATCCCTAATTACTGTCATTTGTGAGGTCATCAATCTTGTAAGGTTTTAACTATTTTTGGAATCCAAGAGATCTATAAAATAAGACAAGGTAGGATAGATATCACAGGTGTTTAGGTACACACTAGAGAAATGATTAATGTGCATTAGTCATTTGCAGATACAGCTGGGAGCCTGACCCAAGGTAAAGGAGACACAGAATGAAACAGATGCTAGACTTTTGTCTGCTTTTACCTTCTCAGCTCAAATGAGCAGCCACTGCTTTTAGAAACTGCAGTTTCTAAATGTCAGTTACAATTAGACATATATTTTAGAGAGGTGGCTTTTCTGAGTAGTGAGAATGAGATCCTGGGGGAAATGGGTATTTTCCTGTACATCCTAAACCCAATGAAAGAAGAAAGGCAATGCCATTAGAAGATGGTTCAGACTGTCTGAGAAAGCAGAGAAGGCCTTGTGTAGAATAGCCTCCATTAAGCAGAATTCTTCCTTGTCCTTCCTTGAAATGCAAATGAACTTCTATTGTAAAAGAGACAGAGCTGGCCTTGAAGATACCTTTCTCCTGATAACCATGAAATGATGAGTTATGCTTTGTCCATATTCCCTCAAAGATTGCTTCTGTAACCTTCCCTCCGCCACATCCCCATGAGCAGCCTTTATCATTAACATGAGGCTATTTTTCCTTCTTCAGATTTACTGAAAGTATCCAAAAAGGAAATTCAGTTCCATTTCCTTCCTGTCCTAAGAGTCATTACATATTAATAGAATACCCACATGTAGATAAGCTCTGGGCTTCTTTCTCCAACAGGAAGGCATTAAAGGGCACCATGACTTTTAAAACAAGGTGGTTAAAGTTGGCTTTGATTTTTTATTTTTTAAATTACTTCTCAAGAACCACACATCCCATGAGAACTTTTATTCATTTCCTCAGCTGACAGCGGAAGTGCCAAGGGAAAGGATAAGCGATGCTTTCTGTATACACTGGATCTTTAAACTGAAATTACACACCACAATAAGGTGTCAGTAGCAATCATGGGGTAGGACACTTGGGACCTCCTATAGGCTTCTAACCACTGAGAAGCTTCTTTGGGGCCGGCATTTTTTTTACAAATCATGTAATAAATCTCATAGGCCTTGACAGCATTTGCTCAGAATTTGATTTACTCACAAAAAACTTAATAATATCTTAATAAATCTAATGAAGGAAGCAAAATGTTTGCATATTGAATGCTTTAAAACACCAAATAATAAAGGAAGATACTAGAATATGGAATGGCCTTCAATGTTCATGGATTAGTAAGAGTAATATAGTAAAATGGACATTATATCAAGAGTAATATACCAATTCAATGCAATCCCCATCAAAATTCTAATACAATTCTAAATAGAAACTGAGAACAATAATCTAAAAATTAATTTGTGACTACAATACTCCCAGGATATCCAAAGCAATTGTGAATAGTAAAAACACTGCCAGAGGTATTACCATCCCTGATTACAATCTATACATGGAGTCATAATAATAAAAACAGTATATTACTGACATAAAAACAGACTAATTGATCAGTGTAAAAGAACTAAAGTCCAAGATATAAGCCCATACTCCTACAGGTACCTGAAAATTTTTTTATTTTTTTTTCAAAATATTTAAAGATACACATTAGATAAAAGACAGAATCATCAAATGGCACTTTCAAACCAGATAGCTACATGTAGAAAAATGAAACTAGATCCTTACACCTCACCTCAACTCTGAATGGATCAAAGATCTCAGTAGGTATCTGATACCATGAATCTGTTAGAGGGGAAAGTAGGGAGTGAAGCTCGACTAATGGGTACAGAAGGTGACTTTCTGAATAGAATATCAGTAATCCAGCCATTAAGGCCAACAATTGACATATGTTATATCTTGAAACCAAAAGGCTTCTGTACAACAAAGGATATAGACATTTGACTGTAGAAGTATCTTAGAGAGAGAGAGAGAGAGACAGAGACAGAGACAGAGACAGAGAGAATTTACTGTCTGTATAACTTATAGTTATATAGTGTCTAGCATATTTAAGAACTCAAAAAAAAAAAAAAAAAACTCAACAAAAC
The DNA here is from genome assembly GCF_900095145.1 of Mus pahari. Lineage (NCBI taxonomy): Eukaryota > Metazoa > Chordata > Mammalia > Rodentia > Muridae > Mus > Mus pahari. The sequence continues at coordinate 61,561,719 of NC_034595.1, forward strand.
TCAACAACAGTCTCAAGAAGACTATTTTAAGATAGGCCATGAGATTCTTGGGGCATATAAAAAATATTGCCTGGTTGTTAATGATTAAAAGCAACTACACAAAACCTCCAGTTTTGGTAAAGCCTTGGCCTAAATTTCATTCTGAATGTACTTTGTCAATGTGGTTAGCATTTAAAATCTGTTGGCTTAAGTTGTGATTCTCTGGAGAGTACTGACTGATATATTAGATTTACAAAGATGAGATTTGTCTCAAAGCTAATTGCAGCATCAGAATCTTAACCATAACACGATAGTATTGAAAGTTATATGCAGGGTTTTTAGTAACATGAGGGGCCCTCATGGTAAAGTCTAGATAAAACACAAATAACTATTTCAGGTAGAGGGAAAAGACATAATTTGTGTGCTGTCTTAGGTCTTCCTAATATAATAGGAATTAATTTATAAATTACATTTGGATTGACAGAGAGGAGAAGGAAAATTCAGAGTTGTCCCTCATTTTAAATTTTGGATAGAAAGTATTATATATCATCCACAAGGGAGAGAATACCACAAGAGGTACCTGCTAGGAGGAACTGGTAGAATTATGTGTGGGTATATAAACATGGCATGTCTCTTCAATGCATGGACTGAATAACTTGTCTGCTTAATCTTCCTGCGTGAAAACCCAAATCTCAATGTAATGATAATTAGCAATGGGATCTATAGGATATTATTAGAGGGATATTATTTCTCAAAGGAGGGACCCTCAATGTAAAGTCAGTGTTCTAAGAAGAGAAACCCATGCTCTGTTTCCCTTGTTCATGTGCAAGAAAACACTTACACGAGAAAGTAGTGAAGATAACAAGGAAGCTATCTAGAAGTCAGGAAGAGAGCTCTGTTTTGGCACCATGACTCTTAACCATTGAACTCTTAGGAAATACATCATTGCTGTTGATGTAACTGCAAACTGGCATTGCCTCTCTGAAAATGAGTGTGGAGAATCCTCAAAAGGCTAAAAATAAATCTACCACATAACCAGTTATACCATTACTTGGCTTATTTCTAATGATCCAAGTCCTACTCCACAGATACGCAATGATGGTCATTGATTTTTGTCACAATAGATTGGAAATGGAAGCAATCTAGTTTTCCTTTAGCTGGTGAATGGATAATGAAATTAAGGTTCATGTACACAATGGAATTCTATTCAGCTGTATAGAAAAATGAAATTCACAGGTAAGTGGTAAAACTAGGAAGTATTTTGAATATTGTAATCCAGATCCTAAAAGACAAATGCCACATCTTCTAACTTATTTGTGTATCCTAGCTTCAAACAAATCCTTAGACATGAGTATAAAACCATCACACTTCTATATGTGAACTCTTCCCGGATTTTTTAAACTTGTTTGTTCTGAAAGATTTTCTTCTTTTGTGTTTCCAGTGAGCCTTTCCACACCCTTGGCTAACTTATGTGCACTCAAGTAGTGATCTATTCTTAGCTGAACACTTAAAAGGACCCTGTGAGCTATAGCAACTTTGGTTTCTTCAAAGTGCCAAATTCATCCTTTTGACTCATGGGGATCCCTGGGACCCACTTTGATTCACCTTGTTAAAACTGTGTTCTAGGAACTATCTTCAGCTCCTAAAATGTTATGTTCTTGAGATCACCCAGTATATTCTTACAGGGGTGACTGCAACTTTCCCCTGATGAAAACTGTTGTTTTATATCTTGGGTTCTGTTTTATGTTGCTAAATGCCAAGAGATTGAATATGTTCCACTATTAAGCTAACATCAGAATTTCTTCTCCATGAGATTTTCTTTATAAAATGGATCCTGCTGCAAATGGATTATTTTCATTATTTTCAAAAGCCAACCCCTTGCTATTTTCTAAAGAAATCTAAATCAAATACTGGGATATCCCCTACTTTAGTTATCCTCCATCATTTCATAGATCTTTCTGGAAAAAGAATAGTGCTCCCAATTTCAGCAAATTCAACCATACAGCTAATTGTTAAATATTGAATAAATTTCTCATAACTTCATATATATATATGAAGTGCTCCCCTTCCTGGTCCCCACACAGCTTCTCATCCAATTCCCCCTCCCATTGCCTCCCTGTCCCATAGTTCCTCATTCCCCACTCCTATATCTCCCTTGCCTGAGGCCTCAAGTCTCTCTTTGATTAGACACATCTTCTCCCACTGAGGCCAGACCAGGCAATCCTTTGCTATAAATGTGCCTGGTGTCTCCGACAAGCTCATGTATGCTGCCTGGTTGGTTGCTCAATTTCTGGGAGCTTCAAGGGATCTGAGTTAGTTGAGACTTCTGGTATTCCTATGGGGTCACCCTCCCCTTTAGCTCCTCTAATTCATCCCCTAATTCCTCCATAGAACTCCCCAACTTCAGTCCAATGGTTGGGTGTAAGTATCTTCATCTGTCTCAATCAGCTGTAGATAGGACCTCTCAGAGGACAGCCATGATAGGCACCTGCCTGTAAGCAAATCATAGTAATAATGTCAGGCCTTTTTGATCCCCCATGAGATAGATACCAAGTTGGGCAGTTCACTAGATAGCCTTTCCTTCAGTTTCTTCTCTACTTGGGGCCCTGTCTATCTACTGGAGGTAAACTCTGAGTTCCCTCTCCCCAATGTTGGGCATCTTCACTTGGGTCTTCCTTCTTGCTAAACTTCTTATGGTCTATGAGTTGTATCTTAGGTATTCTGTAGTTTGGGGCTAATATCCATTTATCCATACTATGCATGTCCTTTGGGGTCCCTCACTCAAAAATGATATTTCCTAGTTCCACTTGACTGGAAAAAAAATCATTATTTTCTTGTTTTTAGTAGCTGAATAACATTCCATTATGTAAATGAACCACATCTTTTTTATCCATTCTTTGGTTGAGGGCTTCTGTGTCAAAGATCAAGTGTCCATAGGTTTGTGGGTTTATTTCTGGGTCTTTGATTCTATTCTATTGATCTGCCTGTCTGTCTCTGTACTAATACTATTCGGTCTTTTTCACTATTGTTTTGTAGTACAGCTTGAGGTCAGGGATAGTGATTTTTCCCAGAAGATCTTTTATTGTTGATCAGTATTTTAGCTGTCCTGGGTTTTTTGTTTTTCCATAGGTAGTTGAGAATTCCTCTTTCCATATCTGTGATGAATTATGTTCATATTTTGATGGAGATTGCATTGAATCTGTAGATTACTTTGGGTAAGATGGCCATTTAACTATGTTAATCCTATGAATACATCTTTGCATCTCATCACTTCTTATCCTTAATTTTCTCTGTTTTAAATGGCAATTGAATCTAATGCCATATGTGCAAATACTCAGTGCACATCATACAGCTATTAAAATGGGAAAAGTATAAGCAGCTTGCTACACTGAGATTGACACAAATTCCTTGGATTACTATAGCATCTTGTTTAGCTTGAAAGAGATTTAACTTTGTGTGTCATATTCCAGGCTTCATAGCAACAGAAATACAACAGGAAGCTGAGCTTTAGCAAATGACTGAATCTTTCAGAGATTTACTTGCATCTCTTAAAGGAAAAAGTGAATACATCCTTCATCAGAGATATTAATGCAAGCATAAAATCATGTGCATGTGAAAACATTAATGACATTAGTGACTCTCAGAATAGCTAGTAGAAATGTAAAACTGGTACAGGTACTACAGGAACACTTTGATGGTTCTTAATATATTAAAACAGATGATCTCTTATGACTAATTCCACCTTTAAGTATATTCTCAAAAGGATTAGAAAAAAGGGTATCCAAACAAAATTTTTTACATTAATTTTTGCAGTAGTTATAGTAACAATAGCCAAAAAGTGGAGACAAAACAGATGTGCATCTATTGTTGAGTATATACATAAAACAAAACATTATGTACTTATACAATAAAATATTATTTAGATGAAGATTGTAGAGTTATAGATATTACTGATGTTCAGAAATTGGGAAATGTCACAGTAGATGAGAGTCTGCTCTATAATCATGCGGACCTGAATTTGAACCACCAATACCCATGTAAAAAATGACATTGTGTTGCATGTTTGCACTTCTCCAACATACTTTTCTGGTATCTTCTCTTATACCCACATACTCAGGTGCATACCATATCCCCCATGACCTATATATGCAATACACATTATACACAATAAAATAAAAAATAAAAATAATTATGAGTAATAAAGATATACAAAAGGTTATATATTTATGATTCCGTTTACACAAACTATCTAAAATAGACAAATTCACAATAGATCAGTAGTTGCCATAGGTTGAGATGTGTAGTGAGGAAGTTCATTCTACAGCCTAGATGTCTCGATGTTATAAAAATTTCCATCTTGAGGCTTCATATAGTTCTTTTCCTCCCTTCCATTTCAATAGGACACTTCTTCCCTCTGAAGGCTACCTGTATTCAGTTTTATTCTTATTATGTCTAGGTTCACCTGCTGCAGCAAAAATTATAACTTATCTGAAGCCAAAGGAGAATCTTTCACTATTTGTAAAACCTTGGAAACAATACTAATATCATGTAATGCTTGCAAAGTGGTAAGAAGAGTTCAAATGGAACCAAAATGGGATGGTATAGGTGTTGGATCATTCATTAAATACTTTCAGCAATTCATTTATTCAGATTTTGTGTTGTGTCAGTACTCAGTGCAGTATGAAGAAAAAATCCATTCACTTATTCCCTACTTTATTTGTTTATTATTCATTTATTTCTGAACATTTATATTCCTCTCAGGCCTAAGTATATAGCAGTGTTCAAGATAGATGTTCTGTATAAATTTAAAGAATGTAGAGGAGGAAGATGTAGGTCTTCCTCACCAAAGAATGACGAAAATATGAAAAATTAGAGTTAACATTGAAAATTGAGTTCAATTGTTATTATTGATGGGAAAGTGAGTATGGGAAAGAAAGTGGTAGATAAGTCTTAAAATGTTCCCCTTTCCTTCAAACTCCTAAAAATTATCTTTGTTACTTCATTTATTTCTCTTAAAAAATCTCAGGGAGGGTTTAGAAACTTGATTTTAGGCTCTAGTGAGTGATAAAGCTAAGTGACAAAGCTAAGTGACCCTAAAAATTCCACCAGAGAACTCCTAAACCTGATAAACAGCTTCAGTGCAGTATCTGGATATAAAATTAACTCAAACAAATCAGTGGCCTTTGTCTACACAAAGGAAAAACAAGATGAGAAAGAAATTAGGGAAACAACACCCTTCACAATAGTCACAAATAATATAAAATACCTTGGTGTGACTCTAACTTAGGAAGTGAAAGATCTGTATGACAAGAATTTCAAGTCTCTGAAGAAAGAAATTGAAGAAGATCTCAAAAGATGGAAAGGTCTCCCATACTCATGTATTGCAGGATCAATATACTAAAAAATGACTATCTTGCCAAAAGCAATCTACAGATTCAATGCAATCCCCATCAAAATTCCAACTCAATTCTTCACTGAATTAGAAAGGGCAATTTGCAAATTGATCTGGAATAACAAAAAACCTAGGATAACAAAAACCATTCTCAACAATAAAAGGACCTCTATTGGAATCACCATGCCTGATCTTAAACTGTACTACAGAAAAATTATGATAAAAACTGCATGGTACTGGTACAGTGACAGACAGGTAGATCAGTGGAACAGAACTGAGGACCCAGAAATGAACGTACACACCTATGATCACTTGATCTTTGACAAAGGAGCTAAAACCATCCAGTGGATAAAAGACAGCATTTTCAACAAATGGTACTGGCACAACTGGCAGTTATCATGTAGAAAAATACGAATTGATCCATTCTTATCTCCTTGTACAAAGCTAAAGTCTGAGCAGATCAAAGAATTCCACATAAAACCAGAGACACTGAAATATATAGAGGAGAAAGTGAGGAAAAGCCTTGAAAAAATGGGCACAGGGGAAAAATTCCTTAACAGAACAGCAATGGCCTGTGCTGTAAGATCAAGAATCGACATATGGGACCTCATAAAATTGTAAATTTTCTGTAGGCAAAAGATACTGTCAACAAGCCAGAAGGCCACCAACAGATTGGGAAAGAATTTTTACCGATCCTAAATGTGATAGGGGACTAATATCCAATATATACAAAGAGCTGAAGAAGCTGAACTCCAGAAATTCAAATAACCCCATTAAAAAACAGGGTACAGAGCTAAACAAAGAATTCTCAACTGCGGAATACCGAAGGGCTGAGAAGCACTTGAAAAAATGTTCAACGTCCTTAATCATCAGGGAAACACTAATCAAAACAACCCTGAAATTTCACCGCACACCAGTAGAACGGCTAAGATCAAAAATTCAAGGGAGAGCAGATGCTGGCAAGGATGTGGAGAAAGAGGAACACTCCTCCATTGTTGGTGGGATTGCAAGCTTGTACAACCACTCGGGTAATCATTCTGGTGGTTCATCAGAACACTGGACATAGTACTACCAGCAGATCCAGCAATACCTCTTCTATGTATATACCCAGAAGATGTTCCAACTGGTAATAAGGACACATGCTCCACTATGTTTATAACTTCCCTATTTATAATAGCCAGATGCTGGTAAGAACCGCGATGTCCCTCAACAGAGGAATGGATACAGAAAATGTGGTACATTTACACAATGGAGTACTACTCAGCTATTAAAAACAATGAATTTATAAAATTCTTAGGCAAATAGATGTATCTGGAGGATATCATCCTGAGTGAGGTAACTCAATCACAAACGAACTCACTTGATATGCACTCACTGATAAGCAGATATTAGCCCAGAAACCTAGAATACCCAAGATACAATCTCCAAAACACAAGAAAATCAAGAGGAAGGAAGATCAACACGTGGATACTTCATTCCTCCCCAAAATAGGGAATAAAATACCATGAAAGAAGTTGCAGAGACAAAGTTTGGAACTAAGACGAAAGGATGGACCATCCAGAGACTGCCCCACCTTGGGGTCCATCCCATAATCAGCCACCAAATGCAGACATTATTGCATATGCCAGCAAGATCTTGCTGAAAGGACACTGATATAGCTATCTCTTGTGAGGCTAAGCCAATGCCTGGCAAATATAGAAGTGGATGCCGACAGTCATCTATTAGGATAGAACACAGAGACCCCAATGGAGGAGCTAGAGAAATTACCCAAGGAACTGAAGGGGTCTGCAATCCTATAGGTGGAACAACAATATGAACTAATCAGTACCCCCAGAGCTCATTTCTCTAGCTTCATATATAGCAGAAGATGGCTTAGTCAGCCATTGTTGGGAAGAGAGGCCCCTTGGTCTTGCAAACTTTATATGCCCCATACATGGGAAAGCCAGGGCCAAGAATTAGGAGCGAGTGGACAGGGGAGCAGGGTGGGGGGAGGGNATAGGGGACATTAGGGATAGCATTTGAAATGTAAATGAAGAAAATATCTAATAAAATAATTTTTAAAAAATCTTGGGGAGAGTTTAGAAACTTGCTTTTAGTCTCCACTGAGTGATAAAGCTACGATTTAATTCCAAATACGTATGAGTAAAAGATATATGGTATTTGTTCTCTTTACTGTTCTATTTCTCTAGAAAGTAAGAGCATATTCATAATACTGTTAGTTTGTCTTGAGGGCATCTCTCTCTATAAGCACTTTCTAGTAGAAAATATGTAAATGAAAAGTAAGAAATATGATGTTTGCAATGCAAAGACTTGGTAGGGTTCAAACTCGTGTGTGTGTGTGTGTGTGTGTGTATGTGTGTGT
>NC_034595.1:61569614-61582890 GCF_900095145.1 Mus pahari
GAGAGAGAGAGAGAGAGAGAGAGAGAGAGAGAGAGAGAGAGAGAGCTTGAGGTCTCAGCAGAGGATACAGAGTATGTAAAAATCTTGATCTATGAAATAAGTGAAAGAATCAGTTGTAGTTTGGCAGACTCAAGGCTTTACCTGGTGTTGCTAAAATTCCTAACCTTTGGAAGATATAAATCAGCATCTACCCCTCATCACAAAATGCCAGAAAGAAGGCATGATTCACCAAAGTTCACTCTGGGGAAATAGTGATTTATTTGTTGGGCTTCCTACAAGAGCCTACGTGTAAGTGGTTACTTACAGGGGTCTAGGCTCCTCCAACCAGCTCCTTCTGAAAAGCCTGTAGTTATATAGATGAACCCCATGCTCCAGTCTATGTTCCCTCCTCCAGGACTGTGTGTTCTAGCTCCTCCCCCAGGCCATGTGTAGCATTGCCAGGTATGAGGGAGCACATTGATATTATGATGAGAGTCTTATGCCTTACTCTACCCAGCTGAGACAATGTTTTGCAAAGTAGCAAAGCTGTCCTCCAGGAGACAGTGATTGCTTTGTCTGAAGGATACTCAGTCATGACACCTGTCTTTGTGTTTTAGCATGGTGTATATGCAATCTCTGAAGTGTTTTTTAAAAGGTGATGAAATCTCTCCATTTCTGTTAAATGGAAGAGATTTTTTTATGCTTTTATTACACTGATTTATGCCTCTACTTCTACCCTTCACTTTCTACGGCTAAGCTTTGAGTAAATAGAAAGAAATTTTGTAACATGAGTCAAACCCAAAGCAAAGTTAGTGCTATGATCTATTTGATCTCCCCATACCCTTACATAGCTCAGTTGATGGGATGAATTTGGCAGGAATGGGAAGCTTGTCACTAAAGAAGCTCTGACAACTTCTCAGTAATGTAATGAATCAAGAGAATTTTTCAAAGGGAATAAAACATGTTATTTATGATGGCTTTAACTCAAACCCACTAAGATTCTTGTACCTGTGCAGTTTAGAAATCTCCCATGATAGATAAAATATTACTTGATCTGTCAAAATGGAAGAAGAATGTTTTCCTCCTTCATGTAGGCATGCCATTTTAAGCAGCTGCTTGTCTTGTTTTCTGCCCTTTCTCCATGTTAACAAAAGCCACAAAAACAAAGATAGCATGGAGAAAGTTGAACAAAGAAATTGAAATAGAATGTAGTGCCATAGCCACTGAAAATCATAATTATAAATCACCAGAACTCTTAGGAAAAAGCACATATTTGTATTTGCATAGTATCACTTCTATTCAATAAAAGGCTTAAAGTATAATGAATATTATAATTATTACAAGTATCATAGTTATAGTATATAAATAGCTATTGGCATTTGTTGTTCTAAGTATTGAAAGATATTCCTTTTGACTGCTCAGGAAGCACTGTGTGGTATATGTGGTTATCAATCATTACCTTATCATTATTACTAGTATTTCCATGAGAACACGATGAGTATGTTTGAACCAATGTATACAACTCTACATGTAAATTAAATAATGCCAATGAAAATATCTTTGTTTTGAATTGCTCTGCAGCCTGAAGTTTTGGATAGCTGAAATGAAATTAATATTAGAAAATTGCACACCCAACTGCATGTACTTTCTAACACTGCACAAAATACCTGAAAAAAAATCAACTTTGAGAAGGAAAAATTTCCTTGGACTCATGATTTCAGAGGTTTTAGTGCTCTGTTTCGCTTAGATAGGCCTGACACAAAGCAGAGCATTATGGCAGGAACTGAGTGGTCTGGGATGGTAATGGGGCATGGACCGCCAACGTTCAAACTTTTCAGAGCATGCCCCTCATGGCCTCATTTCCTTGCTGTGTTCCATTCTTGGATCTTAAGTGTTGTCCCATAGGCTTATGTGTCTACTCTAATATTACTATTCCGATTTACTATGACCTTTTAGGAGATGAGCTTAATAGAAAAAAACAACAACAAAGCAAGCAGACAAATGAACAAAAAATAAAAACCTGAATCATTGAATGTCTTTCAAGGGCATATTGAGTCCTCATTTTACCCATCTGTTCCTTAGATGTCATGTGATAAGCATCTTTAGTTGCTCCATTTGCTCCTTGCTATAATGTTTGGTCTTCTCACATTTTTAATCTGCTGACCATAGACTAAAATTCTAAAGTCATGTGCTGAAATAAGCCTTTACTCACTTAAGTTGATGGTATTTAAGCTAATGACAAAGTCCCACCTTCTAAAGTTTATAACAGTTGATATTAACTTTACACTCTTTGTTAAGTGATTCTTCCACTTCCTAATAGTGGTCGACCAGAGACTAGTGCTTCAACATCTGGAACCTGTGGGCAGGGGGTGTTTGACTAGCTTGAATGGAGGAATATAAGTCAAAATGCAGGTGCGCTAAAAGTATTGTTTAAAATTAAAATTAAGATATATATTAGGTGTAAAAAGAAATATAAATGTTGTGTTTACACTTGGATTCTTTGTTCCAAATATCTCATTATGTATGTGAAAATATTTTGAAATCTGTAAATATTTTAAACCCAAAACATTTTTGGTCCTAAGCATGTCAGATAAGGTATCTTAAAACCACACTCCTTAATGACAGACACTGATTCCAAACTCTGTGTTTTCTTGCTCCCAACACTGCACTGTTTTCTTAATATCTGTAAACCATGGTCTGCTATCTTAGGAATATTCTTAAAATTATTCTTTTGTGTTTTTAAGAATTAGTTTAGGTTTCATGATCACTTCTAATCTTTCACACTTACCTACTACATCAGTTACTTTTCTGTTGCTGTAATAAGATGCCATGATCAAAGTGACTTGGAAAGGAGTTTATACCAGCTCCCAGGTCACAAGCCATCACTAAAGGAAGTCAGCCCAAGAAGTCAATGTGGGAACCTAGAAGCAGGAACTGAAGCAGAGACCATGGAGGAATGCTGCCTCCTGGCTTCCTCCCATGACTTTTTCAGCCTGCTTTCTTATATAATTCAAAATTATCTATCCATGAGTGGGATGGACTCTCCTGAGTCAATCATTAATTAAAAAAATGTTCCACAGGCCAGTCTGATGGAGGTATGTTCTTATTTGAGGCTCCCTCTTCCCAGGCTCTTCCTATCTTTGTTAAGTTGAAAACAGTAACCAGTATACCTACATATCAACCACTATAGTAATAATCATTCATATTAAAATAATAATAACAACAATAGAATTGGTACTTCCCCCAAACATGAACTTGTACCATTTCATGCAGTGGGTATAGTGTGGTAGTTGAAAATATCTAGACTGATGTCTAATCTTAGAGTTGGAATTCTGGCCCCACTCCGCATGATCTCTCTGTCAGCATTTGCCATACTTCCAGACACTAGGCTCCTGACATGAGGCCCTAGCTCCATAATTCTGTGGCCTTCAGTCTAGGCTATCTAGACTCCACCCCCACAGTTACCTGGCAACAGCCAGGTATGCTCCTCCCCACAGTTACCTGGCAATAGTCAGGATGGCCCAGCCCTCTATAAAAGGGGCTGTTTGCCCCCCTTTCCCTCTCTTGCTCCCTCTCTTACCCTCTTTCTCTTACTCTTGCTTCTCGCCCTCCTTCTCCCCCTCACTTCTCCCCTCTCTGCATGTGGCCATGGCCAGCCTCTACTTCTCTACTCTCTCCCTCTCTCTCCCCTTCTACAATAAACGCCTTAAAACCATGGACCATCTCTGCTCATTGGAACCCACCTTACTGGAGCAATGGAACAGGTCTTCCCCTGCATCTAACCTCCTGCTGGGAAGCCTCCCTGAGCTCCAGCCATGGACACCAGCAGAGCCAAGTTGCCACCAATCCAAGCAGCCTGCTGAGCTAGCCAACTGCGCTAGCCAGACTCTCTCCTCCCAGCAGTAGTAACCTGCCAGAGCTCTCCTCCTACCCTTTTCTCAAGGGTCCATTCTCAGCTCTTCTGTGACATACAGCAGCATCTGGGGTGTCTGAGAGTGAGAACCTGTTGTCCCTGGCCTCCATATGACCCAGGGACTCCAGAACCGGCTCTTCCGTAGCCCCAGCGGCCTCTATGGTGCCTGAGAGTCTGAACCTGGCTCTGGCAGTTCTGCGGGGCCCCCAGACTGTGCCTTTTCCCACCCACAGAGCAGGATTCCATGGCTTCTCACAGTCCAACACCCTCCTGGTGGCAGTCTGGACACTTAAACTGGCAGCCTGGGGTCTGCACACTTAAACTCCCTGCATCCTCCTCACCCAGCGGTCCTAGCCCTGAGCAGACTAATCTGTTCCAGTGGTCTACACATATGTCTTTCTTTCCACTTTGTATCTCCTTGATCTCCTTTTGCCTTATTGCTGTGGCTAAATCTTCAAGTACTGTATTGAATAGCTTTGGAGAGAGTGGGAAGCTTTGATTTTAATGGAATTAAAAACTTTAAGCTTCTATCCATATAATTTGATGTTGGCTATCAGCTTGCTGTATATTGCCTTTATTGTTTTTAGGTATGTGCCTTGTATCCCTGAACTCTCCAAGACATTTATCATGAAGGGGAGTTTGATTTTATTATTTTGATTTTGATTATTTTGATTTTTTTCATCATCTAGTGAGATGATCATGTGTTTGGTATCTAGTAAATGTTCTAAATAATGTCTATTTCTCTTTCACAAATGGTAAAATTAAGGATTCATAAGATTATAGATTTTCTTTCAAAATTCCAAAGTATCTTTCTGCCCCCTCTCCCATGGTAAAAATGTCACTGGGGATGGAAGACACCATGAGAACAAGGCCCCCTCAAGGTACATTTGAAGTCACAGATACTGAAGCGGCAGCACGGGGCCTGCATTTTTCTGTACCAGGTCCTTTGTGTAACTTAGTGGTACTCTTTTCCTTTTGTTCGGTTCCCATGTTTAACTTAATGTTATTATATTTTCTTTTGCTTCATTTTAATATTAATATATTTTATTTTGTCATGTTTGTTATCTTTTAAAAGCTTGTTCTTCTCTAACGAGAGACAGAAAGATAGTGGATGTGGAGGTGAGGGGAAGGGAACTGAGGGAAGGAGAGACTAGGATGAAAAGAAGAGCAAAACTATAATCAGGATATATTATATGCAAGAAAATCTATTTTCAATAAAATGGGGAAAAGAAAAAAACAATTCCAAAGTAGCTAGCAGAGGAGCTGGAACAGGAATGGCAGGCAAGGTGGCTCACAGTTTCTTAGCCTGAACTTTATCTCAGCAAGTGTTTAGTGTATTTACTAAGGTTTTCAGTTAAATAGTTTTGATCAAAAGTGAATTGTCTTTTTTTAATTAATTGGTCAGCCATACATTATAGTAAGTACTCAGTTTTGAAAACCAACTTTGCATATATCTCTGTCTTTGAAAACCTATCTTTTACATATGGTACTTTCTGCTTTCTTGTTTAACCTGGCATAGCCCAATTGTCCTTTGGGATTTAATCTGAAGTACCATAGCCACCAGAAAGGGTTATGTGTGGATTAACAAGTCTGAGGGGCAATAGAGCAGTTGACTAGCATGCATATGGCCCTGGGTTCAATCCTCAGGCCAAAAAGCTATTTTCTGGTATCCAAACACTGTGTTTTACAGTATTATACTATAGGCAATTGCGATTCTATTTCACATTTATACAGTTATAAGCTCTTATAGAGCAAAGATAGTACTTTACTCACATCTCTATGGCTAGCAGATAAGAAAGAACATGATATATACATACTAAGTGCCCAGTATGACTGTTTATTTACAGTTTAACTGGATAGATAAATAAAATGAATTGTTCAAGGGATTCAATCCAATAACATAATATAGGAGATAATATATTAAGTTTATATGTTAGGCTATCAAGAAAGTTATTACTTAATAGGCTTGGTAAAAATTAAGGTTTAAGGTAAAGAGAACTTCAAATATACCTACCCAACACACTCATACTCCAGCCCTGAAACAATCTTCTAAATATAGATTATAGTAATTTAGTTTCAAACAACTCATTTTCAGCATCTGACATGTTCATTAACCCCAGGTAGGGAAATTACTGTGTTGCATTAATTTTTCACCAGAGAAGACATTAGTCATCTATGCAAGTATCATTAGTGCTTGCTACAAAGATGAAAATGACATTGTCTCTGCTGAATGAAGAATGCAAAAGAATTTTTTAAAGTATCAGCTGAGATACCTAAAGCCAGTCAACACTGTGTACGCTTTTTCTCAGTACATAGCATTTATGTAGGAACCTACTTTATGAAAAGAATAAAAAAAAAATCATGCAAATTTCTTAGTAAATGAATATATTCTTCACTATATGTAAATTTTATTTTCCTTTTACATATCTCTGGAGCATTTGTGGAAAGAATATATTACAAACCTTGATGTTTTCCAAGTTTGCCCTTGAATCTTATCTTCTCATTTTTTATTTTCTTAACCATCATTGGTTACATAACTCCTATGCATAACTCTTATGCTAATGGTTTTCATATACCCATTTAGTTAGGCTCTCCTGAGTTCCACATCCTTACATGTAGCTGTCTAGTCATACACACAGGAGACAGTTTTTGTATCTAAAATTCAAACTATAGCTCATTTGTTTTTCTGTCTCCCAGCATCGGCTTTTACCTCAAGGTCACTAGCTACATCTCTTTAGGAACTCTAAATGCTGACTGACCTAAACCCCTGAAATGATCATGAAATTCCATTCTAGATGAAGACAGAACTAGAAAGGTATAAGCAAATCATTGAAATAGTCATTTGTCTTCCAAGAAATCCATTCTGGACAAGTGAGGCAGGTCTTGGGAGACTTGTGAGAGGGAACCTGAGACTGCCTGCACAGACCTCAAGCTTCCCAAATTCCATGCCAGGCTGACACTATTCTGTATGGTCTGGAGGGACTGAAGCCTGAAGTGCTTTTCAACACTATGTTTTTTAAGTGTTTTGGTGGATTTACTCATGAAAGTGGGTGAGAGCTTTATTGGGCAAAAATAATGACTTTGTCCCTGCTAGATGTATATACATCATGTGGGAAGTGAAGTTTAGCTGATCTTTCTTAAAGCTGTTTGCTCCCTGAAGATAGCTTGTAGAATAAGGAATTACACTGCAGAGCTTTGATCAGATAGATAGCCCTTTACTCATAGGATTATTTAGATGAAACTCTTGGCCAAAGGGATTGGAATGTGAGTAATATATGCAGAGAGCACTCACAACTGGATTGTAACATGACCTGTTAACATATTGTTCCCTTGTGCACACAAGACATTTATTCACCTGTATGCACATAGATATTTATATATTGCCTTTAAAAACTCATTCTAGGACAGAACCCATGCTTAGGAGTTGTTGACCAATACAAAATGAGCCCTATGTTTTTATTTGTGAGCTATTTGTTTCATTTGGGCTTTTAAATTTGTTTTATTGTTTTTTATTTGAATTGTTTTGGGGTTTTGGAGAGAGAGAAAGAAAGAGAGGAAGAGAGAATATAAAAAAATGGGGGGAGGTGGAGAATACATGGGAGGAATAGAGGGAGTGGGAATGTGATCACAATCCCTATTCAGAAGGAGGACGACAATGTGGTGGCATACAGTGGACATAGCATAGAAGGAGATGGGTTTGTACAGGGAGGTGGGTCTTCCTCTGCTTGCTAAGCACTGTTGCTCCTCCTCCCTGCCAACACTTTAAAAAATGATTATATCTTGTTTGTAGAAGAATAGTCCAAGGCTTGAGTGGTCAGCCAGATAGTAGTTCTGTGGAGCTAGGCAAAGTCCTCAGCAGTTTTCTGAAATCTGGGATTGTCATGTTTGTTTCAGTACCAGAAAGGCTAATTTGAAAGGGTCTGATACAGAGGTTAATATTATAAATGCAATTGTTTTTATTCCTCTAGTACATTTGCTGCTTTCTCTGGAATTAGATTAGTACAACAGCCTGCTTAGGGTTTTCTCCACTCTTAAGTTTGTCTTCCTATACACATTGGATCCTGCTCCTGGATCTGGGTCTAAATATATAGAAAACTCATCTTAAATACCAGATGCCAAGAAAGCAAGAGGCTCCAATGACCTGTAGAGACCATATTCAGAGGTAAGGCCAGGCCCCTGGTTGGGGGAGAGTGCCACCCACTTATCTCCAAATTTTTAGCCCAGAATTGCTCCTGACTAAAGGAAGTATGGGGACAAAGTTTGGAGCAGAGACTGAAGGAAGTGCCATCCAGAGACTGCTCCACCTGGGGATCCAGCCCATGTACAGACACCAAACCCAAACACTATTGTGGATGCCACAAGTGCTTGCTGACAGGAGCCTGTCAGCTGAAAGGTTTTGCCAGAGCTTGACAGATGCTTGCAGCCAACCATCGGATTGTGCACAGGAGCCCCAGGGGAGGAGTTAGAGAAAGAACTGAAGGAGCTGAAGGGGTTTTCAACTCCATAGGAAGAATAAGAATATTAACCAACTAGATTCCCCCCCCCCCCCAGAGCTCCCAAGGACTGAACTACCAACCAAAGAGTACACATGGAGGGACCCATGGCTCCAGCTGCGTATGTAGCAGAGGATGACCTGGTTGGACATCAATGGGAGGAGATGCCCTTGGTCCTGGGAAGGCTCCATGCCCCAGTGTAGGGGAATACCAGGGCAGAGATGTGGGAGTCGGTGGGTGGGTGGGTGAGCACCCTCATAGAAGTAGGGGAAAGGGGAATGGGGCAGGGGGTTTCAGGAGGGGAAACCAGGAAATGGGATAGCATTTGAAATTTAAATAAATAAAATATCCAATTTTTTAAAAAGTACAACCAGTGTCTGAAGGACACTGTAAAAGAAATAAAAAACAAAATAATAATAATAATAAAAAAAAACAACTTCTGTTAGGATGAATATGTTATTTGTCAAGTAAGAATAAGTATTTGCAGGGAATCAATGGTGCAGATCAGGAGGGAGCTTGGCAGGTAAAGACAGCTCCTTTGTGAACAACTTTACCTGAGCCCAGCATGAACTTTGCCTGTAGTCATTTAAGTGCCACCTTCTTCCAGTGGGAAACAGCTCTTGTCCCCTGCATTTCTTAACCTGATTGTTGTGCTCAATCATTTTGACTCAAGCAGGCCCCATAGACGATGGTCTTCTTTTAAATTTTTATAATATTTTATTAATTCTTTGTGATTTCCATGCAATATATTTTAACCTTATTCACACTGGATCCACCTCCACTTTCTTAACTACGAAAATTCTTGTTTGCTCTTTTTTTTAAATTAAATTTTATTTTTTAAACTTACTTATTTATTTACACTCCAGATTTTATGCCCCCCATCCACCCTCTGACTATTCCACATCCCATACCTCTTCCCCACCCCCTGTTTTGATGAGGATGTTCCCACTCCCACCCCACCCCACAACCAAACCTCTAAATCCCCAGGGCCTCCAGTCTCTTGAGGGTTAGGTGCATCATCTCTGATTGAACACAGACCTGGCAGTCCTCTACTGTATGTGTGTTGGGAGCCTCATATCAGCTGGTGTATGCTGCCTGGTTGGTGGTCCAGTGTTTGAGACATCTCGGGGTCCAGGTTAGTTGAAACTGCTGGTCCTCCTACAGGGTTACCCTTCACCTCAGCTTCTTCCAGCTTTTCCCTAATTCAACCACAGGGGTCAGCAGCTTCTGTCCATTGGTTGGGTGTAAATATCTGTTTCAGCTGCTTGTCGGGACTTCTGGAGTACAGACATGAAAGGTCACTTTTTGTGAGTGCTGCATAGCTTCAGTAATAGTGTGAGGCTTTTGCAACCTTTCTTGCTTAACTTGATCATCATTCCACACAAGAGTCATGGATCTTTGATACAAGTTGAAATCCTTCTAGGTCAAGTAGATGAAATTTAAGGTCTGAGTTAAAGCACCTTATTAGGAAGTGAATGGATTTTTTAGGTGACTGCCAGATGTCAACAGAGCTCCCTTTGTTCAGCTGGAAATTATTCTTCCTATGGAAGTATTTCTCACTTGACTTGAACTGGGGACCACATCTTAACTAACCTTAAGCCTCAACATCCTTCTTTCTTGCCTGTCTGAATGAAAAAAAAAATCAGTGATGTGGATCATCAGAACTAATGTTGACTGATTTTAAACAATAATAATAATCAACGTCACTTTGCTGTGAATTTACTTCTTCCGTGCAAATTAAAATAACACCATAAAAGGAATTGTTGGTCTGGTTGATGTGCTGGTAGTGTTTAATTTTCAACATTTTGGATGGTAAAGAGGGCATATTTGAAAAATGCAGTGATTTTTAAAAGGCATTTACTTTCCTAAAAATAAAATACATCTGCTTTACAAAGACACATCTGCAAGTCAGCCTTGCAAATCTGTCAGTGGTTTCTGACATCAATTGAATTAGTACTTCTTGGATTGTGCAGAACATTGAAATTATGTGTCTATGTTGTATCAGAATATCCATCTGAGAAGGTCAGGAGTTAGTTGGGAATGAGGCTTTCTGAATTTGTTTGTTTGCAAAGGAAGCCTTATTGAGTGGAAAAGGACTTCAAATATGTCAATCGAAAGATTTTGGTTTTCTAAAAACATAATGCTCTAAAGTGGATTTCTTTCCTTCCTGTGATCCTTATCTTGTGGGGAGTATTTTGGAAGGCCTTTTGTGGGAGATAAGATTTTTATTGTAGCACATAAATGTTCTGATTACAAATTGGGTATACTTTGTGATGTGATGGCTTAAGAGAGTTCATAAAGTCACAGAATGCAGAAGAAGACACCAACAGAGCTATCATATTGTAAGCACCTCATTTTATACATGAAAAAAAGGAGTTTCTGTCAGAAGGAATAACCTGGTTAGAATCAGACACCTACTCTCAACTTAGTGCAGAAAGTCAACACAGAAGTTTAGCTACTCCAGGCTAATGCTTTTGTTTTACATATGTGGATACAAAGAAATAAATTGTGACAATATCAAAAGGCAGCAAAAGATATGAGACCTTTTTCACTGGAGATCCACTGAAGTTTGAAGGGCTTCTCTGAGGACCTGGAGGGTGCTCATGATTTCAATAGCTGTACCATAATAGCTGTGGGGTAATTTTAAGAATGGTGAACCTTGACACAAGTTCGTTCAGGTTGGCACCAGCACTGGGGCACCTAGGGCACGGAGTCGGCGGACACACCCACTGTCCCTAGGCCCACATGACTTAGGACCACTGGTGAGCTGAACATTACATCTGCTCCAATCCAATTTTGCGCAGGACCTGAGACAGCACTGGGGAAGCAGAAAACTGGCCTGACCGGGGCACAAGTCCGTTCCGGTTGGTGCCAGCACCAGGGCATCTAGGGCGCAGAGTCGGCAGACACCCCCACGGTCCCTAGATGACTGCCCATGCGTTTTTAGGATCAATGTTGAGCAGAACACTACATCTGCTCCAATCCAATTGTGAAGGACCTGTTAGGAAGGGCTCTGGTGTCCTTGTTCCTTCCTGACCAGAGGCTCAGGTTCCTTTTGATCAGTGTTGGTTAACTTTGGTTTCAAACGAACCAGACAGCTCAAGGTCCTCAAAGGAGACACCACTTCCAGGCACTGTAACACGCCCAGGATCTTAGGACAACAGGATTCCAGGATAACAGGAGTTGGGTCACATCAGTATTTGAGGGTCTCAGAGGAGCTTGACTGCCAAGAATTCTGACAGACCCAGAATATCAGGTTCACAGGAGCCCACAATCGAAGGATCACAGAGAAAGCTGGACTCTGAGGAGTCCTGAATCAACTGGAATTATAGGAAGGACAGGATCCAATCAGATATATTTAGGGCAACAAGCACTTGAGATAATCAGATGGCAGGAGGCAAGCGTAAGAACAGAAGCAAGAGAAACCAAGGTTAATTGGCATCATCAGAAACAAACTGTCACACCATAGCAAGTCCTGGATACACCATCACACCAGAAAAGCAGGACATGGATCTAAAGTCACTTCTCATGATGATGATGGAGGACTTTAAAAAGGAAATACAGGAAAATGCAGGTAAACAGCTAGAAGCCTTTAAAGTGGAAACACTAAAATCCCTTAGAGAGTTTCAGGAAAACACTGCTAAACAGGTAAAAGACCTTAAAGAATCACAGGAGAACACTGCTAAACAGGTAGAAAGCCTTAAAGAACAACAGGAAAACACTGCTAAACAAGTAGAAGTCCTTAAAGAAGAAACACGAAAATCCCTTAAAGAATTACAGGAAAACAGCCAAACAGGTGATGGAATTGAACAAAACCATCCGAGATCTAAGAAGAGATGTGGAAACAATAATAAAAAAAAAAAAAGTGAAACAACTCTGGAGATAGAAACCCTAGGATAGAAATCAGGAGAGAATCTCAGGTGCAGAAGAGTCCATAGAGATGGGCACAACAATCAAAGAAAATGCAAAATGCAAAAAGATCCTAACTAAAAACATCCAAGAAATCCAGGACACAATGAGAAGACCAACCTACAGATAATAGGAGTAGATGAGAATGAAGATTTTTCAACTTAAAGGGCCAGCAAATATCTTCAACAAAATTATAGAAGAAAACTTCCTGAACCTAAAGAAAGAGATGACCATGAACATACAAGAAGCCTACAGAACTGGAAATCGACTGGACCAGAAAAGAAATTCCTCCTGACACATAATAATCAGAACAACAAATGCACTACATAAAGATAGAATATTAAAAGCAGTAAGGGTAAAGGGTCAAGTAACATATAAAGGTAGGCCTATTAGAATTACACCAGACTTCTCACCAGAGACTATGAAAGCCAGAAGACCCTGGGCAGATGTCATTCAAACCCTAAGAGAACACAAATGCTAGCCCAGGCTACTATACCCAGCAAAACTCTCAATTACCATAGATGGAGAAACCAAAGCATTCCATGATAAAACCAAATTCACACAATATCTATCCACGAATCCAGCCCTTCAAAGGATAAATAAAGGGAAAACACCAAAACAAGGATGGAAACTATACCCTAGAAAAAGCAAGAAAGTAATCCTTCAACAAACCTAAAAGAAGACAGCCACAGGAACAGGATGCCAACTCTAACAACAAAAATGACAGGAAGCAGCAATTACTTTTCCTTAATAGTTCCTAATATCAATGGAATCAATTTCCCAATAAAAAGACATAGACTAACAGATTGGCTCCACAAACAGGACCCAACATTTTGCTGCTTACAGGAAACCCATCTCAGGGAAAAAGACAGACACTACCTCAGAGCAAAAGGCTGGAAAACAATTTTCCAAGCAAACGGTCTGAAGAAACAAGCTGGAGTAGCCATTCTAATATTGAATAAATTAGAATTCCAACCCAAAA
>NC_034595.1:61585667-61586944 GCF_900095145.1 Mus pahari
TGATATGATAGTATACATAAGTGACCCTAAAAATTCTACCAGAGAACTCCTAAATGTGGTAAAAAGCTTCAGTGCAGTATCTGAATATAAAACTAACTCAAACTAATCAGTTGCCTTTCTCTACACAATGGATAAACAGGATGAGAAAGAAATTATGGAAACAACACCCTTCACAATAGTCACAAATATTATAAAATACCTTGGTGTGACTCTAAGGAAGGGAAAGATCTGTTTAATAATGACTTCACGTCTCTGAAGAAAGAAATCAAGGAAGATCTCAGAAGATGGAAAGATCTTCCATGCTCACAGATTGGCAGGATCAACATTGTGAAAATGGCTATCTTGCCAAAAGCAATCTACAGATTCAATGCAATCCATATCAAAACTCCAACTCAATTCTTCAATGAGTTAGAATGGGCAAGTTGCAAATTCATCTGGAATAACAAAAAACCTAGGACAGCAAAAACTCTTCTCAATGATTATAAGAATCTCTGGGGGAATCACCATGCCTGATGTAAAGCTGTACGACAGAGTAATTGTGATAAAAACTGCATGGTACTGGTATAGCGACAGACAGGTAGACCAATGGAATTGAAGACCCAGAAATGAAACCATATACCTATGGTCACTTGATCTTTGATAAGGGAGCTAAAACCACCCAGTGTTATAAAGACAGCATTTTCAACAAATGGTGCTGGCACAACTGGCTGTTAACATGTAGAAGAACGCGAATTGATCCATTCTTATCTTCATGTACTAAGATCAAGTCTAAGTGGATCAAGGAATTCCACATAAAACCAGAGACACTGAAACTTATAGATGAAAAAGTGGGAAAAAGCCTCGAAGATATGGGCACAGGGAAAAAAATTCTAAATAGAACAGCATTGGCTTGTGCTGTAAAATCAAGAATTGACCAATGGGACCTCCTACAATTGCAAAGCTTCTTTAAGGCAAAAGACACTTTCAATAAGACAAAAAGGCCACCAACAGATTGGGAAAGGATTTTTACCCATCCTAAATCAGATAGGGGACTGATATCCAATATATATAAAGAACTCAAGATGGACTCCAGAAAATCAAATAACCCCATTAAAAAATTGGGCACAGATCTAAACAAAGAATTCTCAACTGGGGAATATCGAATGGCTGAGAAGCAACTCAAAAAATGTTCAACATCCTTAATCATTAGGGAAATGCAAATCAAAACAACCCTGAGATTCTACCTCACACCAGTCAGAATGGCTAAGATCAAAAATTCAGGTGACAGCAGATGCTGG
>NC_034595.1:61587974-61635021 GCF_900095145.1 Mus pahari
GTAGGGGAGCAGGGGGGTATAGGGGACCTAGGGGATAGCATTTGAAATGTAAATGTAGTAAATACCTAATAAAAAATTGGAAAAAAAAAGAATGGTGAACCTTAAACTTTCCCACTTAATTACTAGTATATAAAATTACATTAATGGCTTTGTTCTTACACATTGTTAAATGCCATATTTGAGCATTTTCATTTTAAGTGGAAAACCAGAACTTCTAAAAGAGGGGATTGGTTAATATTCGTTTCTTCTATAGTAGCTACTCGATGGAACCTAAAAAGATCAGTCAGAAGAAGGCAGGAGCAGAGGCTGTCAGGATATGGATTCTAAGTTGACTTTGTTTAAACTATCACACTAAGCTTTTACCTATCTCCTTTAGTTGTTCATTGTAATATTCACGTTTTTATTTAAGTTAAATGATACTTTAGTTGGGTGAGGCAAAATAAACAGACCAACAAGCACACACACAGGAAACAATGGTTTCATTTAAAAACTTACAAGCAATTTATCCTTTTATTCAACAAATATTTACTGGAAAGTTATATTCTATAATCAGGGACATATACTAGAAATATATCAGCAAACTAAACCAGGCTTGGTTCCTACCTGTGTCAATTTGTCTCACTTTCCATAATGAAATGAAGTTGATAAGTGGTTTAGGCAACAGAAATTTATTTTTTTTAGCTCTGTGGAGACTGGATGTCTGAACCAATGGGATTGATTTCTCCTGTGATGGCTCTCCAGCTCTAGATAGACATTTTCTCTCAATATGTCTTCTTTGTCTGTGTCTGCCTGTGTCCTAATAACCTCTCTTAAAGAGACTAGTGTCCTTAGATTAAATTCCAAACATACACCATCCATCGTATCTTCCAATACAGTTGCCTTCTTAGGAAGTCGGAGTTAGGACTTCTACATATGTATTCGGGAGCACAAAATTTAGCCCATAACACTGTTGCTAATGAGCTGGTGGTCCGGAGAGGACACAGAAACTTTTGTACAATTAGATTTAATGTTGTAAAGTGTATTAAATGCTATAAAAGAGAAGCATATGAAATACTAAGAATGTGTGGCGAGGCGTGACCTCTCTTGGAGGGTAGAAGGTACATATCATAAGAAGGATCACTCATATGAGGGGAAGCCAAGCATGTTTGGAAGAGTCAATTAGGAAGAAGCGACAAGAGAAGGAAAGCAGGGAAGGAAGGACTCAGGTAGACTGGAGCTAACTGTCAAAAGTCCTGTAATTTAGTCCTCTTGGTGTACTGAATACTAAAGTAGATATTTCTGAATATAGCAGTGGCACTCATTGTCTTGTGGGAGACAGATGCAGACACAGATCATTTCAGCAGAGTATGATCAGAGTTGTTAAGGAAACTGATATTTAAATGTCACATAGTTCCAAATCCCTGGGAATATAGATAAGGGTGACGCTAAGTCTCCTGACAGTGAAATGAAGGCAGGAGTCAAAACAATTTCACAATAGTTCTCTTTAAATATAAGGGTGTTCCAGATAGGTGGCATGTGCCAGGGCTTATGGGATGCTGCATGAAAGGGACATTTGGATTGTAGTACAGAGGATCTGTGTGGTTGGTACAAGGAGGGGAGGGATAAAGATGAAACTAAAATTGAAGACAGGTGTGTTTAGTCATTTAAACATTACTCTTTATATTAAACATGTGAGTTTAAAATCACTAATCTTTTTTCCCTTTGACACTGGAGGAGACTAATGAACATGTGATTTATGTTCCATTGCTCTTAAGGCCTTTCCCAGGGCATACATCACCTGCACATGGGCGGTAAGTAACAGCCAGTCAGAGTTGATGCACAAAGTGAAATCCCTTTCAGGACATGCCTATTCCCTACAGCTATTTCAAGAAACTCACACAAAGTAATTTCAACAAACTAGTTTTCAATGATAAA
Organism: Mus pahari; assembly: GCF_900095145.1. Classification (NCBI taxonomy): domain Eukaryota; kingdom Metazoa; phylum Chordata; class Mammalia; order Rodentia; family Muridae; genus Mus; species Mus pahari. The sequence goes on from NC_034595.1 coordinate 61,589,889, forward strand.
AACATATTGTCTGATAATTCTAGAGGGCAGAAATCTGAACTTATATAGGATGCTGAAGAAAAGCTATTGGCAGGGCCATTCTCCTGGTGGAAGTTGCAAGGGGGAAAGCATTGTCTCATATAGCTTCAAGGAGCTGCTAAAACTCACTGACTGGGGCCACACTATTCCAACCTGCTAACAACGTCTCCACAACCCCTTTTCACGTGAGCCCATCTTCTCCTTTTCTGTCTACTTAACCTCCTGCTTTCCTCATACCACAAAACACATCTGTGGCTGCATTTATGACCCACCCATATAATCCTAGATATTTTTCTAAATTTTGAGCTCCTTATTCTAATCATGCCCTCACAGTCTTTACACATAAGACATACAAGCTGTAAGGACTAGGACTTGGATATTTGGGTGAATCAATTTTTCCAGCATTCCTGCTCCCCTCAAACATTTGAAGGAAGTTTTAATGAAAGGGAGGTGGCTAAGTGATAGTTTTGTTCTCTCATTCCAGGAATAAAGACCTCAGAAAGTCATTAGGATGTGAGTAGTTTTATTGTGAATAGTGAGAGTGAACAATGTAATAGACCTGGGGGATGAAATATTCACTCTTTCCACTTAATTTATTTTATTTTAATTTATTTTTTACACTCCATATTCTATTCCCCACACCCCATCTACCCTCCAACTGCTCCAAATTCTACACCTCCTTCCCACCCCACCCTGTCTCCACGTGGATGCCCCCATCCCCTACCCCACCTGACCTCTAAACTCCCTGGGGCCTCCAGTCTCTTGAAGATTAGGTGCATCATTTCTGAATGTACACAGACCCAGAATTTCTCTACTGTATGTGTGTTGGGAGCCTCATATCAGCTGGTGTATGCTGTCTGTTTGGTAGTCCAGTGTTTGAGAGATTTGGAAGTCCAAATTAATTGAGACTGCTGGTCTCCTAATAGATCATCCTTCTCCTCAGCTTCTTTCAGACTTCCCTAATTCAACAACAGGGGTCAGCTGCTTCTGTCCATTGGTTGGGTGCAAATATCTGCATCTGACTCTTTTAGCTGTTTGTTGGGTGTTTCAAGGGGCAGTCATGATAGATCCACTTTTGTGGGCACTCCATAGCCTCAGTAATAGTGCCAGGCCTGGAACCTCCCCATAAGCTGGATCCCACTTTGGGCCTGTCACTGGACCTTCTTTTCCTCAGGCTGCTCTCCATTTCCATCCCTGTAATTCTTTCAGATAGGAATAATTATGGGTCAGAGATGTGACTGTGGGATGGCAAACCCATCCCTTATTTGAAGCTGTGTCTTCCTAATGGAGGTGGGCTCTGTAAGTTCCCTCTCCCTACTGTCTGGTATTTCATTTAAGGTCCCTCCCTTTTATTCCTGAGAGTCTTTCACCTGCCAGTTCTCTGGCGCATCCTGAAGGGTCTCCCCAACCTCCTATTTCCTGAGGTTGTCTGTTTCATTCTTTCTGTTGGCACTCGGGGCTTCAGTCTTTTTCCCTCACCCAATACCAGATCAGGTTGCTCTCTCCCCCAAACTTCCCTCTACTCTGCCTTTTTTTCCCTACTAGATCCCTCCCTCCCTCCCCACTGTGATTGCTTTCTTCTCTCTCCCAAGTGGGATTGAAGCATCCTCACTTGGTCACTTCACCTTGTTGACCTTTTCTGTGGACTGTGTCTTGGGTATTCTGTACATTTTTGTTTTTGTTTTTGTTTTTGTTTTTGTTTTTGTTTTTGTTTTTGTTTTTGTTTTTGGCTAATATCCACTTATTACTGAGTACATACCAAGCATGTCCTTTTGGGTCTGAGTTACCTCACTCAGGATGATGTTTTCTATTTCCAACCATTTGCCTGCAAAAGTCAGGATGTCCTCATTCTTAATAGTTGAGTAGTAATCCCCTTTTTAATGAACCACATTTTCTGTATCCATTCTTCTGTCCTAGGACTTCTAGGTTGTTTCCAGCTTCTGGCTATCACAAATAAGGCTGCTATGAACATTGTGGAACACGTGCCCCTGTGGCATGGTGGGGCATCTTTTGGGTATATTCCCAAGAGTGGTATAGCTGGGTCTTCAGGTAGATCTATTTCCATTTTTCTGTGGAACCTCCAGATTGAGTTCCAGACTGGTTGTACCAGTTTGCAATCCCACCAGCAATGGAGGAGCATTCCTCTTTCTCCACATCCTCTGTTGTTGTCACCTGAAGTTTTGATCTTAGCCATTCTGATTGGTGTAAGGTGGAATCTTGGGGTCATTTTGATTTGCATTTCTCTGATCACTAAGGATTTTGAACACTTCTTTAGGTGCTTCTCAGCTGGTCAAGATTCCTCAGTGGGGTTTAGTTTTATACCCCATTTTTTTATTGGGTTGTTTGTTTGTTTGTTTGTTTTTTTGATAATTCCCTTCTTGAGTTCGTTATGTATTTTGGATATTAGCCTTCTATCAGATGTGGGGTTAGTGAAGATTTTTTTCCCAATCTGTAGGTTGCCAATTTGTCTTTTGCCTTACAGAAGCTTTCCAGTTTCATGAGGTTCCATTTATCAATTCTTGATCTTACAGCTTGAGCCATTGGAGTTGTTTAGCCCTGTACCCATGAGTTCAAGGCTCTTTCCTACTCTCTCTTATATTGCATTCACTGTATCTGATTTTATGTTGAGGTCCTTGATCCACTTGGACTTTAGCTTTGTACAAGGTGACAAATATGGGTCTATTTTCATTCTTCTACACACAGACAGCCTGTTAGACCAGCACCATTTATTGAAGAGGCTTTCTTTTTTCCATTGTATATTTTTGGCATCTTTGTCAAAGATCAAGTGACCGTGTGTGGTTTTATTTCTGGGTCTTCAATTCCATTCAATTGATCAACATATCTGTCTCTGTATTATTATCATGCAGTTTTTATCACTATTGCTTTTGAGGTCAGGGTTGGTGATTTCCCCAGCTGTTCCTTTATTGTCAAGAATTGTTTTTGCTATTCTGGGTTTATTTCCTTTTCAGATGAATTTAAGAATTGTTCTTTTCTGTGTCTTTGAAGACTTGTGTTGGAATTTTGATGGGTGTTGCATTGAATCTATAGGTTGCCTTTGGTAGGATGTCCATGTTTACTATGTTAATTCTGCCAATCCATGAGCATGGGAGATCTCTCCATTTTCTGAAATCTTCTTTGATTTCTTTCTTGAAAGACTTGAACTTATTGTCATACAGGTCTTTCACTTGTTTGGTTAGAGTTACCTCAAGATCTTGTATATTATTTGTGGCTATTGTGAAGAGAATTGTTCTCCTAATTTCTTTCTCAGCCTGTTTATACTTTGTATAAAGGAAGGTAACTGATTTATTTGAGTTAATTTTATATGTGGCCACTTTGCTGGGATGAAGCCTACTTGATCATGGTGAATGATGGTTTTGATGTGTTCTTGGATTCAGTTTGCGAGAATTTTGAGTATATTTGCATCAATATTCATGAGTGAGATTGCTCTGAAGTTCTATTTTTTGGTTGGTTCCTTGTGTAGTTTAGGTATCAGGGTAATTGTGGCTTCATAGAATGAGTTAGGTAGTGTTCCTTCTGTTTCTATTTTATGGAATAGTTTGAATAAAATTGGTTTTGTTGATTCTTTGTATTGTTTTCTTTGTTTCTATTTGGTTGATTTGGGCCCTGTGTTTTACCATTTCCTGCCTTATACTCCTCTTGGATGTGTTTGTTTCTTTTTGTTGTATAGCTCTCAGGTGTCTGTGAAGTTGTTAGTGTAAGATCTTTCCAGTTTCTTTACCAGGGCACTTAGTGCTATGAACTTTCCTCTTAGCAATGCATGTATATGGGCTTTCTGTAATTTTCACTGTTTTTGAAGACCAGCCTTAGGTCATGGTGATTTGATAGGACATATGGTATTATTTCAATCTTCTTGTATCTTCTTAGGGTTGTTTTGTGACAAATTATATGGTCTATTTTGGAGAAGGTACCATGAGATGCAGAGAAGAAGGTGTATTCTTTTGTTTTAGGGTGAAATGTTCTGTAGATATCTCTTAAATCTATTTAGTTCATAACCTCTCTCAGTTTTACTGTGTGTCTGTTTAGGTTCTATTTCAATAACCTGTACATTAGTGAGAGTAGTGTTGAAATATCACATTGTTATTGTGTGGTGTTCAATATGTGTTTTGAGTTTTAGTAAAGTTTCTTATATGAATTGCATTTGGGGCATAGATGTTCAGAATTGAGACTTTCTCTTTGTGGATTTCCCCCCTTGATGAATATGAAGTGTCCTTCTTCGTCACACTTGATAACTTTTGGTTGAAAGTCTATTTTATTGGATATTAGGATGGCAACTCCTGCTTGTTCCTTGGGACCATTTGCTTGGAAGACCTTTTGCTATCCTTTTACTCTGAGATAGTGCCTGTCTTTGTTGTTGAGGTGTGTTTCTTGTATGCAGCAAAATGCTGGATCTTGTTTGCATATCTAGTCTGTTGGCTTACGTCTTTTTATAGGTGAGTTGACTCCATTAATATTGAGAGATATTAAAGAATGATGACTGTTGGTTCCTGATATGTTTGTATCTGTAGGTGGCTTTATGTTCTTATGGCTCTCTGCTTTTGACTTTGTTGTGAGGTGCTTAATATCTTGTCCTTTCTTTGGGGCAGATATCTTCCTGTGTTAGAGTTTTCCTTCTAGGATCATCTGTAGAGCTGTGTTGGTAGATAGATACTGTTTGAATTTGATTTTGTCCTGGAATATTTTGTTTTCTCCATCTATGTTGATTGAGAAATTTTGCTGGATATAGTAGTCTGGGCTGGCATTTGTGTTCTCTTAGCATCACATGACCTCTGACCAGACTCTTCTGGCTTTCATAGTCTATGTTGAGAAGTCTGGTGTAATTCTGATAGGTCTACCTTCGTATGTAACTTGGCCTTTTTCCCTTGCAGCTTTTGTTATTCTTTCTTTGCTCTGTGCATTTAGTGTTTTGATAATTATGTGTCAAGAAGATTTTATTTTTTGGTCCCATTTGCTTAGTGTTCTATAGGTTTCTTGTACCTTTATGCCTATCTCTTTCTTTAAGTTGGGGAAGTTTTCTTCTATGATTTTGTTGAAGATATTTTCAGGTCCTTTGAGCTGGGAATCTTCATTCTTCTTTATTCTGATTATCCTTAGATTTGGTCTTTTTATTGTGTCTTGAATTTCCTGGATGCTTTGTTTTAATTTTTTTGTTTTAAATTTTCTTTGACAGTTGTGCCAATCTCTTCTACCTTATCTTCTACATCTGAGATTCTCTCTTCTATCTCTTGTATTCTGTTGTTAATTCTTATATCTGTAATTTGTCATCTCTTTCCTAGGTTTCCATTTCCAGGTTTGCCTTCATTTGTATTTTCTTTATTGTTTCTACCTCCACTTTTAGGTCTTGAATTGCTTTATTCAATTCCTTCACCTGTTTACCTGTGCTTTTCTTTATTTCTTTCAGTGAGTTATTGATATCCTCCTTAAAGGACTATATTATCTTCAAGAGATAGGCTTTTAGGACATATTCCTGATTTTCAAGTGTGTTGGTGTATTCAGGGCTTCTGTGGTAGGAGAACTGGGTACTGATGATGAACACATATTTTTGCTTCTGTTGCTTATGGTCTTGCACTTGCCTTTCACCGTCTGAATATCCCTGGTGTTTGTTCATCTGGGTGACTGTATGAAGTCTGCCTCTTTTATTTCTGGGTTTCTCTTTTGTTTCAGGTCACCTGGTAGGCTTGTGGCCCTTGCTATATCAGACTACTTATGGGACTTCCAACTAGGGGCTCTTCACATGGGCAGAGAATCTGTTGATCTGTTGCCCTGGCTTCAGTAGATTTCCTGGGAGGCCTTCAGACTGTTGGGTCTTCAGTGGAGCAATCAAGCTGTTGCTCAGCTGCTCTGAGAACAGTGGATTCTCAACTACTCTGAGTGCAGAGGGTCCTCAACTGTTCATCTGCTCTGAGTGGGGCCTCTAGGATTTATTTTTTAGGGATATGGAGTCTTCACAGGAGAGGACCAACTAGGAGTCTGCTCCAGCAGCAAGGACCAGCTATTTCTGTTTGTTAATTCATATGTTCAGATGTCAATGCTCTCATCAGTGTCTTAGTGAGACATGGTTTGGTCTAGTGGTAAAGACCATGAAGGATTTCAAAATTTGAAAACATAAAAACAATTGAGGTGTTTCTTTTGTTTGTTTGTTTGTTTGTTTGTTTTGTTTATTTTTTGTAACAATACAGAAATATCTTCCTCTCTATTATTCAATTTGTTGCCAGGCGTATCACAGACATGCCATGTGTATTCTCTCACTAAAGTCTCACAATAGTCATGCATGATGAATGTATTATTATCCCTGTAAGATACATGAGGAAAATGGGTTTCAGAGATGTTAATTTGTTAAAATTGCTGTATTAAAGTCAGCATAATATATATTCATATATACATATATATGTTCATATATATATATATATATATATATATATATATATGTATATAATTTGTTAGAGTAGCTTACAGGCTATGGTCCATGAAGTTCAATAATGGCTGTCTCCTGATGGAAAGACCAATAAATCCTGTACATCAGTCCATGAGACTGGATAGACTGGATGCCTCAGCGGTTCCAATCTGGTAGGGTCCCAGAGGACTACAACAGAGCTAATGAGTCTTTGATCTACTCTCTAATGTCAAAGAAATTGATTTTAATACTAGTGAAAGAATACCTCAAAAACAGGATAGATGCTCTTGCTAGAGAGAACGAGGATAAGCAGACAAAAAGCAAAAGTGTCCTTCTTCCATGTGGCTTTATGAGGGTTGCAGACTTAGGTTGGATCTTCCCATCTCAAATGATATAGCCAAGAAAATCCCTCATAGGTGTGCCTAGGTGCTTGAGTTTTAGTTGGCTCCAGATATAGTCAACCAAGATTATTAGCCTTAGCTGCCATAGTCAGAAGTTACTAGAGCTTGGCATAGCAGGTACTTGATAAATGCACAACTCATTTTAAACCAGTGACTGACATTCCTTTTTGCTGTATTACCTGGGTATGGTTGTAATGTAGCAGTTATTATAGTGGTTTTTATTATAGATATGTTTGAGATTTGTTTATTGCTTATTTATTTGAATATGTGATCTCTGAAGGCATCAAGCTTCATCATCATCATCAAAAGTATATTCTCAAAACCTTGGGATACATAATTTCGTGCTATAAGCTAAATAAATATTTCCCAAATGAATGAATGAACAAATGCCCTTATGTAAAAAAAATGATTAAATGGCAACTCTCAAATGGAATAATACTTGTCCAAGGTCAGGGAATGCACACTGAAACATTGGTCTAATTAAGTAGTCCTCCACCTCCTAATAGTAACATATATATGTATAATGTATATATATTATATTATACATATATAATTATATATATTATATATTATAAATATATTACAATATAAAAATATATTTATATTACATACATTATTTATATTATATAAAATATTATATACATATATATGATATATATTAATTACATAATTATATAATTAATGAAGGTTGTGGTGACCTGTACCTGTAAAATTGTTTTGGTTGCTACTTCATAACTAATTTTGCTACTATTTTGGACCTTAATATAAATATCTGATATACGGGATATCTGATATATGACCCCTATGAAAGAGTCCATTGATCCCACTGGGCTGGCAACACAGATTATGTGGACCACTAGTTTAGATTCTAGTTTCAAATCAGCTGAAATTTGTTCTAAGATTTGTTTGCTGATTTATATTTATTTTTGCTCAGCTGATTGTATGTATATATTTTATTTAACCTTTGCAGAAAATGTGTGGGTAGGTAGCCAGCATAATCAGTGATAGCCTCAAATCTCAGGAATTGACCAAGATGAAGGCTTATTCTGACTAACATCTCAGAGTGTTTTTCACAAAGAAGCTTTGATAGGTTCCTCTTTTTTAAGTGATCAGTGGGATCTAACATTCTTCTTCTGGGATGCTGCCATCCTCAAACAGTGACCTTCAAGGTCATTGTAGAAGAGATTAAAAAAAAGAACATAAAAAACTGCACCTGGGATTTTATGCCTGAGCCTATAATTAGCGTACATCACTTTCATACATATCCCTTTGGCTAGTACCTGGTCACTTGGAATAATTTAATTATAAGGTGTTGTGGAATATATAGTTTCACAAAGAAAGAGAATATGGTATTGGGCAACATTGAACCGCTCTCTATCATAATATTATCACTGTTTTATAAATGAGAAAACTTTGTGTTTAGTTTGTGATTCCATAATAATTGTGGGAATGGAGTTATAGCATCAAAATATCACATCCTCTCCTTTCAATCTCTGAAGCTATATTTTCAAGATGATTTTTCCTGGAGAACATTTCTGTAATAGGAATATAATGGAGAAGCCCACTATATAAAAGGCATTAGCAGGAATGAAGTGTTGTGTATCCTGAGAAGATCACTTGGGGACTCTCTAAAGCATTTGTGACCCTGAGGGTACCTCAGCATCAAGTAGTCTCAGTGATCTTTTTCAAAATGCTTCAGCTCTTCACTTTTTGGTATTTCTGTGTGAGGCAGAAGTTTCAAGTCATGAATGCATTTCAGAATTGGGTGCTTGTCATCAAAATTTTCTGTCTGAAGGCCCAGAAAAAGGCTGTGAAATGTATCTGGATCTGATGACTCATGCACTGAGTCTTAAGACTCTTTTCCCACTTTCTACATCCATGCAAAAAGTTATTGTACCAGGCACAGTCTGAAGACTTTCCCAACAGAAGAAAAGATAAAGGAACTGAGAACTTTTTAATTTTGTAAAGTGCATCCTTCCTTATAATTTACTTAATATAGGAATTTAATATTCTGCAGTTTACTGAACAAATAACATTGAAAGTCTTTTAGAGCCAGCTTGGGAGCTCGCCTTTGGTTGCTGGTTTGACTTTATTATTTGATTATCCAGATAAAGGCCAGCAGTAACAATGCACTCTGCCTTAAGTGGTTCAGAGGGGTTATCTCCTGCCCATTACCAATTCTAAATACAAGATTTAAATTCAAGGAGAAAATCACACAAGAGCAATTCGCTGAATTTGCTCAAGTTAGCCCCTTGGACAATATGCTTGTTTTTCTGACCTGGATCATGACGGTTTATACATTTTTGGAAGCTTCCTAACCTTTGCAGTTTGGCAAATTTGATGGAACTCTATCTATTCAAATAATATATACCAAAGGCCAAGTTTGTTCCAGGTGGATGCCATAGATGCTCAGAGATGTGTGGAGCTCTATCACCTGTGCTTAGGTCTCATGTCTTATGATTCAGTGAATCCTCCTACACTATTTTCAGGTACTTATCCTTGTGTTCTTTTCTAAAGTTATTTTTCTTGAGCAAATTTTGATTGCTAGAGCAGCCGTATTAGGGGGTGGGTAGGCGGGGTGGGGTGTGTGCACCTTTACAATTTAGTTGGCTCATTGCTTTGAAATGTGCTTTGACACAGACACATAACATAAGCATGGACCAAACTGGCTCATTTACTTCATAAAGGAGCTAAAACAAAGATGTAGAGAGGAATAGAGCACCCTGCTCAGAAAAGGAAAGTGAAAATCATTTAAGGGATAGATTATACAGGACATGGGTACCAGGTAGAATTTCAGAATTGAAGTAAAGAGATCTATCTTAAAAAGATACCCAAGTTACCTGAGGTCACAGATATGTGTTGCTATTAAACTTCATATTAACTTCTCATTAATAAATAAAATTTAATATGCAAAGATGAGATGAAAATCATGCTTCAAAAAGTGGAACTAAATCAACAAAGACTTTTAAAAACTCCAGATTCTTTATGGAATATCAGCTGGGTGTAGTGATGCATGCCTTTAATCCCAGTACTAAGGAGGCAGGTAGATCTCTGTGAGATTAAGGTCAGCCTGGTCTACAGAGTGAATTCTAGGACAGCAAGAGCTATACAGAGAAATCCTTTGGGGGGGGGGATATCTATTTCATGTTTAAACACCTTTGACCTTCTATATAAATGCCCAGCTTTGTTTTCTGTTTATAGTCTACTGTGTCCTCCTTTGAGGACTCCTCTGAGCTTTGTAAAGACAATAAGATAGATGCCATTGTTTTCCTTTGAAGAAATTTGGACACCTTACTTTAGCTACTTGAGTAACTAAACTTCAATAATTCGGGCAATTTAACTGATTCAGATTGAACACCACACTGATAATTACCTTGTTCTTCCTTCTTCCCACCACCCACAGGAGTCTGATGGATCATTAATGACAAGATTAAAGAGAGAGTAATCTTGGTGCATTATTGGTGCTCAATAAACATTAAATAATTGTAGAAATAGGACCCAGTGGAAATTGGCAGTCTGCAGCCAAAAGAGGAGTCACAGAGTGTGTCTTCACTGATAATCAGGTTTTGCAATTCAGAGAAGGCACAGACTATGCACCATTTCTCATTACTGAAAATCCACATGCATTTGTAGGCGAAAGTCTAATGAATAATCTAGTTCTAGGTAATAGAAGCCCCTACTGTGAAGGAAAGTACTGAACATCAGATGTTGCCCAGGGGGATTCACTCTCTCTCCTGCTGGAGGAGCTTCCAGCTACCTAAATGAGCAGGTGTGGATAATAGGGATGTGATGACCACTGGGCTACTGGGCATACAAACTATTTTACTGAGAGCATAAGAAGTCCTGCCCTAAAGCGCTTGGAGAGCCAGATACCCATCTGTTAATTGAAAATCCTGACTGCCAATATGAGGGCTAACTTTGCCAAGCCTGGATTGTGTGGTGTTAATGGCTTTGGGTAGAGCCTTGTGCTGCTTTCTGGCAGTGAGGCTCCTGTTTGATGCTGAAAAGCCCAAAATTTATATTTTAAAACATATTTTATTTGACAGCCAGAATCTAATGACTCTGACTTCATCTGTCTGTCTGCAGATCTCTGCTTGTGAATTTTAAACCTACAGCAAAATAGCTCCTCACAGTTTATAAAGCACATTTCCTACTAGCTATCTCATTTGATATGTCTGGCAACTAAGAGAAAAAGAGAACCTAATATGTGTAACTGTTTAGCACACGATCTCATCTAATCTGTGACATCTTTCAAGATAGGATTTAAATGTCCATTTCATATATCGAGATCTAGAGTATCCAAAAAGTAATACATTTGTGCATCTTTTACTTAAGCCAGTTTTTAAAAAGCTAATGGACCATATATTAATCTTGGATTTAATTAGGCCATGATCTCATCATCAAAGACCATGTTTTGAACAACTGCTTTAAAATAAGAAATTGTACATACTTTATCTCTAAACTATTTTATGTGGTGTTTATTATCATTATTATTTTGTAGATCTACTATGCCCGCACACCATTGACACCTCCTATATGCCAGAAACTTTTCTAGGCACCATATAAATACATCTGAATAACAAAAAAGTGTTCCTCTCACTAACATTACATTCTAATATCCTAATAGGATATGATAAGTAAACACAAAGATTATACTTTGTAAATTTTGGAGATTTTGGGTTGGAAATCATAGAAATATTAGTTAGGATAAAACATTTAAATTCAGCCAAATGTCAAGAAAGAGCCAATTTTATCAATAGCTGAAGGATCATAATTACAAGCAAAGAGAACATTAAATAAACAAATCTTAAATGGAAAAAATAATTTTTGTGATTTACAAAGATGAATTTTACGTGTCAACTTGACTGGGATAAGAATGTCTAGATATTAAACATTAGTCTTAGTGTATCTATGAGGATGTTGCTGGATGGTATTAGCATTTAATCAGTTTGAGTAAAGCAAATGATGCTTTCTCAATGCATGAGAACTTCATCTAATTAAGCAATAGAACTGAATAGCATATGAATACTTGCCTGGAACAAACTGCTGATTATGGTAATTCACTGTCTCTTGATAACAGCCTTGGATCTGGGGTATCAGTCTTCCTTTTTCTTTGCATCAGAGACTCTGACTGGAAGTTATATATTGATTCTTTTGGCTCTCAAGTCTTTAGAGTAGACCAGCAGCAGAACTTTAGATAGTGTATGCTCCTAGCTGGCTTGTTGCACATCCTTAGGCTTTCTAGCATTCATAAATGTGTAAACCAGTTTCCTAATTCACATGTTCATGCTCATGCATGCCCTCTTGTACACATGCATACACTCACAAAATGTTTTTGGATACTTCTGTCTACATTTTCTTTGCTGAACTCAGAAGTGTTTTCCTTTTAGGATAAGAGAAAATACAAGACTCTAAGGGAAGTAGTGAATGATGAGAAGAGAGTCTGAAATGAAATTATAATGTGAGGAAAGGCTAGATTTCTTAGGCTCTTTTACTGTAAAATAAAGATTAATATTTTCCTTTCATTTAATAAGAAGTAATCAAATGTAATATTTTAAATAGGGTATTTTAATTATTTAATTATTAAGAATATATATATATATATATAGAGAGAGAGTACTTATTTATTTATTTAAATAGATTATTTTATTAAAATAGGAACATTTTATACAGATAAGTGACATGATATAAGATTTTTAAAACTTTTTAGTATGTGAAGAAAGCATTATATAGAGAAAATAATACAATTGCAATTTCTGAGATGAGAATTGCCAGTGGTTTAGGTAGAGTTTTCTTGTTAGAAAAATATATGATTGGAAATAATTTTTTCATATTTTCCTTACCAAACAGTCTTACTGTACCATCAAGGGCTCAGTCAGGAATTAAGGAGTCCAATTTACAAGAAAAGAATCTCAGCCATTATAGATCAATGTAGTACAGTACTGAAGAACATGTGCTTCAGATTATGCCCATTGGTTTAAGTTCTGTTCATATGACAGTAAGTCTTAAAACTTTTTGTATCTGTTTCTACTTTAAAAGTGAGAATAACTAGGGCAGTCTGTGTAGTTCTTCTTATCTGTCATTTGTTAAACATGGATTTTTATTTGAATGATGACTGTTACAAAACTTTAGTCATTTTGCATGTTGTATTTTTACACTCAGAAGTAACATGAGCTTAAGGGAATTAATATTTTCAATGATGTGAATTTTAAATGACTTTCAATGTGTCTAGCTTCAGAACCAAGGAGAAAAGCTGACGGTATCGTGATATCTGAGAGAGAGTGCTAAATATTGGATCTGAAGGAACTGTTATGGATACAAATTTTAGTTCAATTAATCTTTGACCACAAAAAATTCTTTGACCACAAATTCATTGTCTATGCACTCACAGAACAGTGCTTGCAACAGCTGCACACATGGTTTCTCTATTCACAGGCTTGTGTGTATAGAATGGAAATAATATGTATGAATGTACTTTAAAATACTAGCCTACACAAAACTCCAGGGGTGGTTTTAATTATAATTATTATTCATGACTATACAACTGGCAAATGATAGTGGCTAGACAGAATTAAACCTAGACTCCCTTGCATAATTCACTACATTCCAACATCTGGCCCATTACTGAGTACTTCATCTGCTTTCACTCAGTATACAAAACCAATGGGAATCCATGCTTGGTCAAAGTTCTCTGGGCCAAATTTCATGATAGGCTTCTATAAATGAAACTTAGCTAATTTAAATAATGACAAATATTTTTCAGATGGATCAAACTGACCATGGCCAATGTGAACCAGGACCTTTGGCCTGAATTTCATTATATCTGTCTTACCCACAGTGTTCCTAAACTTGAAAAATATGGCCTTTAGTCTTATTTTTTTATAAATACTTCGGATGTGCTCAATTCACCTTTGCCTCATAAATGCTATCATTATTGAGCATATATGGTACTTTTATTTTATTTATTATTTTTATAATGTAGTGACTACTCAAGAACTCACTTTCCAATCAAGAAAAAAGGCATTAATAACAATTCATATTGACTTTCTGTTCTTTATTCCTATGCATTGGCTTCTGAGGATAATTACCATCCTCAACTATATTTTAAAAATATTTTCTATTAAGCTATGTGAAAAGCGCATTTTGTTTCATTTTCTTTGTTGTGGAGCTCCATAACATAATTTAATATAGCAGGCCATCTTCTAAGACTTGATTCTTATGTTTGATGTTGTTACAATTACTTCTTATACCATAATTCACTTATTTATATTATTGGATAATATTTTACAGTGAGAATATGGTATAATAATGTTTTTTTAAAAATAGTTGTTAACACAGTATAAAATTCGAATCCATGAGAGTGACCCTAGTTAGGATCCCTAGTGATGGGGGATATGGAACCTGAATTGGCCATCTCATATAATCAGGCAACACTTCCAGTGGAGGGACTGGAATACCAACCCAGCCATGGAACCTTCAACCTACAATTTTTCATGCCTACAAAATATGCTCATGTAAAGGTGTTCTAGAAATCCAGCTTGAGACACATTCCACAAGAGCAGCCCACCCTTGACACTGCCCAGAGGGCCAGAAGCCAGAGGCTGGATGATAGAGACTGATGATAGAACAAAACATAAATGTTAGAAAACTAAAATAATAAAAATGCCAGTGAAATGATTCCTAATGATATTCTGCTATACTCATAGATTAACATCTAGCCCAATTGCCATCAAAGAAGCTTTACCTAGCAACTGATGAAAACTGATGCAGAGATCCACAGCCATACATTAAGCAGAGCTTGAGAAATCCTGGGGAAGATGGGGAGGAAGGATTGTAGGAGCCAGCAGGGTCAAAGAGACCACAAGAAACTCCACAAAATCAGCTAACCTGAGCCCATAGAGTCTCACAGAGACTGAACTGCTAACCAGGGAGCCTGTATGAGATAGACCTAGACCCTCTGCACATATGTTACAGTTGTGTAGTAGCTTGATCTACTTGTGGGACTCCTAACAGTGGGAACAGGGGCTGTCTCTGACTTTGCTGCCTGCCTTTGAGACTCTTTCCCCCTATTTGGTTGCCTTATCTAGCCGTAATAGGAGAGGCAGTGTCTAGGCTTACTGCAACTTGCTATGCTATGGCTGGGTTGGTATCAATGGAGGCCTGCCCGTTTCTGAAGAAAAACAGAGTGTGGATGGGTGGCAGGGAAGAAGGGAGGTAGGGGAAGTAGAGAAGAGAGGGGAAACTGTTGTAGGGATGTTAAATAGATAAAATTGAAAACATTTTGTCACCAGTAACTACAAATAAAATGAATTAATATTCTTTCCTTACCTCCATATTTTTGGTTTAGGCATCTGTCATTTGCAAGTTCCATTAAATGATGAATCAGAAAATAGCCTCTCTTTTTCTGTTGTCTGGAGGTATTTGTTTCTTGAAATTTGGTTAGAACTCACCTATAAAAACCTTTTTTACAATGTCATATTTAAGAAGGCTCACCAGGAAACATATTTATCTAGCACTCTAAAAGAAGGCACTGTGCTTTCTTGTTTACAGGTGAAGAGACCAAAGTTACACGAGTAAACATCTGGGAAGTGGTCAATTTAAAGACAGGCTTGATAGAGTCCAAGACTGGGTTCTTACATTATTCTCCACTAACTCAGTCTTAATTAATTTCCTACCTTTTCTAGCTTTGGTGATTCCAAATTAATGTATATAAAAATTACTTTAGGGGAATTATTATAAAGCAAACAAAAATTTCTGGAGCTCATTAGAAATGCCTAGTGCTACACAGTAACTTTCCACTGAGACCTTTGATTCTTCAGGTTTGAAAAGCATCCCAGGTATTGTTGGTGTACTTGGTGCCATGGACCATACTTTCCAGAATCCTGAACTAGATTGGGGGGACTAGGAGTACTGGAATAGTGTCTTGTTTATCTCATTCTTCTCAGGAATGAAGACACCACAACTTGTTCCAGATATAAGTAAACAAATTAATGTTAATCAATTTGGGTACATATAGCCATCAAATACTTTTTCTATATGGGTCAAATGCACTTTTGTCCTAATTACTAGTCCTGGTGTTGCTATTTCCTTTACTTGTTTAGTCACCATCTGTTCTGGTGCTCCATAACATGAGTACATTGAGCTTTAAGAATAACGATGACAATTCTCCCTTTAAGATGGCACCTACCAATGTATTTGTGTTTCACACAAGAGTTGAGTAGAAGTGTGCATAGACAGGTGACCTAGGACCAGAAGTAGGCTGGCCTTCTATTTTAAGTGGAAATAGTCTTAAGGGCAAAACCCTTTGGAAATAAGCTCAACTTTTTTTTCTTTTTTCTTTTATTATTATTTTCTTTATTTACATTTCAAATGCTATCCCGAAAGTTCCCTATACCCCCCCCTGCCCCTGCTCCCCTACCCACCCACTCCCACTTCTTGGCCCTGGCCTTCCCCTGTGCTGGGTCATACACAGTTTTAAGCTCAACTTTTATCTAGAGACTCTTAGCTGGTCCAACAACGTGGCCACAATGTAATATGTTCACAATGTAATATGCTTCTCTGTCCCTGAATTATTTCTGAGTAAGTTGATGACTTAGCAACCCACTGGCTCATCCTTAGCTCTGAAAATTGTATTGTTCCTATACAGTTAGTATCCAGTGTGTCTGCATTTTTTGATGAATTTTTCTGTCTGAATTCTGGGTGGAAACCGATCGGGGGGTGGGGGGTTGGGGGGGTACTACAGGGACTAAAAGGAGAAACTGATACATCCAATCCAGGCACCTTTTGTATGTTGGCTCATAGTGAAATGAGAAACTCCAATCGCTCTCCTGCACTGTGCTTCTAACCTTTACTAAGTGCAATTCTGAAACACTGTTTTATATTTGTAATAACATTTAGCAGTTTCTCATGCACTGAAATGGGAGCCAAAAAACCTTTGAATTTCCATATTCTTAACTTTTCAGAGAGGATCATAATATTGGCCTGCCTTACAGTGCCTTAGGATTATCTAATTAACACTGAATAGTTCTTTGGAATTGTTAAATGCTATAGAAATGCTAAATAGCATTATTACACTTAGAGCCTAAAAGACAAATGAAACTCTAAACATCATTTAAATGCTTTTATATCACTCGTTTTTTTTTTTTTTTCCTCTTAAATGAATTTAAAAAGAGGTTATATAGCTACCTTGCTGGTTCCAAATAGGAAAAGTCACTGAGCCTAAAACAAAGATCTCTAACTTTGCCACCTTTCTTTTCATTCTGTCGTTCTCCATAATATCACAAACTCATTCAACACACATTTTCTGATTACTCTCTTGTTGATGAGCACTGGGAAAAGTTCTGCAGATTTAATTATCATGTCTGCCTGGAGGAAGAATGAGAAAGATGCATATGTTTTCAAGAGGATATATCACAAAACAGATTCAAGAATGTGATAACAATGCTGAATACGATGGGGCAGAATCAGTTTATCATAGAAGGCATCAGTGGAGGAGGATATTCTTGAAAGAGCAGCAGAATTTCAGTAAACAAGGGAAATAGCTTGATAGACATCTGTATGTGTGGAGTGTAGTTGGGAAAATCAAAGAGGCTATTTTGTGGTGTAGTCATAGTTTGTCAGCTCTTTAGTCAGAGTCAGAATTCAACATTTTTCATTGCTGTTCTTGATGCTCTTGGCACTGAGACAACTGCATTGATTCCCTCAATGAAACACAAAATTGTATTAAATGTCCCTTTATCATAATTTTAAATATGCATATGATAGAAAATTGAATACCCTACACTAACTGTACCCAGGACAATAGCCACTTCAGGTCAGGAAGAGATTTACCTGAATTTAGGTCCTTGGAATATTTAGGTGCTATACCAAGCTAAGGAAGGAAAGAGGAAAGAAGGAAGTCTTGTTTGTCTCATTTGCCACAAAATACAAGATACTGGGAGGATAATGGGAATACATATTGGACAAATCAGATTTAAAGAGATTGGAATGTTATGGTGTTGAGGTTTTTGTCATTTTGAGTGAAATGGTCATAGAATGGTGCATTAGACATGACTATTAGGCAGCAGAGGCTATGATTTCTATGGCAAATGAGAGGATCAAAGTCATGAAAATAAGTACGGGCTCTGAGGGAAAGTCAGAGAGGACAAGAGCAAACAAAATCAAGATCTGATGATCTTTGCAGGCAGATTAGTGCAGCGCAGTGCAGGGTATACACCTAAGAAAACTAATGCGAAGAAGAGGCTTGCTTAAAATTAGTAAATTAGTGGCAAAGTTGGGATGAAACTTCATGTTCCTTTTATACCAGAGGTCTCTGTGTTTTCCCCAATACTTACTTTAACCAGTTTATATTTGGGAATATACGACTATAGCTGCTCAAATGAAATTGAATCTCGAAAGGGAACCCTAGCTTCTGAACAGAAAAACATATTGGCTTCTTTATTTTTAATCATTTTCTTCCCAGCAGTTCTAAGTGCATCTTGGACAGCATAGCCTCTGGGGACTCAGTGACTGCTGGTTCCCAGGTGATTACACGCAGGCTCATTTCTCTCCAGTTCCGTTTTCTTTGTGTTTGTTGTAAATTTCCTTCTTTAGGGAATAGTGTGCTAAGAAACACTTGGGCTTGTCATTATAGAACACTTCACCCTTCAGTTGGGGAACTTTATCCATATAAGTCTCCTTCTGCCTGTAGATTGCCTTGCCACATCCCCACACCCACTAACAGTGGCAAAGAAGTTAAGATTCAGTTGTAATTACTGTTTTCAAATGACTGTTGCTGTGGCCTAGATGATGGTGGCTCCTTCAAAGTAATGTGGAAGCTGAATCCTCCATGTTTCAATATTAAAAAGTTGGTCTTTGGGAGGCAAGTAAGTTGTGGGGCCTTGTACTAAAAGCTACATGTCCTATTAGATTAGCATTTTGTAAAATGGTTTGAGGTTGAAATATGCATCTTTTGTCCCTTCTATCTTGTAAGGACATAGTGTTCTCTTCTTAAGAGTTCATCGAGAAGATCCAAATCTGGAAGCAGACAAGAGCACTTACTGATACACTCTTGTAAGACATCTTGATCTTTGGTTTTCCAGCATCAGGTCTATGAGAAATAAATTTCTATTAGTTTATAAATTACCCAGTCTCTAATAATTTGATATAGCAGCACCAATATAAGAAAACTAGATCTAAATTCGATTCAAGTAAGTTATTTTTGTAGGCAAGTTAATCAATATGACTATGCCCACTTTATATATATGGGAATTGAAACTCAAGTAAAATAAGAAAATACATGATTATGATAGACAGAATAAGAGGCTTCCAAAGATGCTCATATCCTACACAAAGTACTTGAGTATATTACTTTACATAGCAAAAAGGACTCTTCAGATGCAATTAAATTCGGGATCTTGAAATGAGAAGATTATGCTAGATCATACAAGTAACCCCTTACAATGACAGCTATTCCTATGAAAAGGTAATTGGAGATGTAAGTCAGATGTAACATTATTTTGGAAAGTAGAGCCAATTCTGCATGTTTCATCTTCTAGGACTCACTTTGTTTTAAGGAAATAAATTAAGCACTTTGTAATTCTCTCTAAACATGGACATATAGTTCTCAAGATAGCCTTGATAACAAGAGAAGAGAAGTGGCTGCTGTATTTTTTTTCTCCTTCACTCAAGTCAGCTCAAGTGGTTCTGTGCACAAAACGTAGGTGATGCTATTGGCAGTTGTGTAAGGATTTGTCAAGGAATGACTCAGAATGTCAGAGTGCTGGGTACTAGGCATTATTCAATGTAGTGAGCATGAGCTAAGAGGTAAGATAAGACTCCTATTGTTAATGCAACCCTGCAGTTTATACTTTATTCTTTAATTGGATCTAGAGGATAGTTTAAGAACTTATTCTCTCATGATTAATATTAGAGAAAAATCCACTTTTGGCATCTTTCGCACTGTTGATTGCCTTGCTCTGAGTCTCTTGACTTGATAATGCAGTATGATGTTTGAATATATAGAAGCTGGTGATGAGAGTCACTGAGTTATGAAGTCACTCATCCATGCATTTATCCATCTAGCAATTTGTACTGTTGCTAGTCTGTGTGCCAACTGTGAATTATTAGAGGATATACATGTAGTCAATGTTTAGCAGCTACTGCTTTTATAATCAGAGATTGATTAAAAAAACAACAACAACAACAACTCAACTAAAATACAATGCCAAACATTAGAATTCATTATTACCAAATGCTTAGAGAGCACAAAGAAATAATAAGTTAGTTCTGTCTGAGGAATAAGGGAAGGCACCAAAACATTTATCTGACCTGCAGTTCAAGGAGAAGGAAGGAGCATTCCTTGAGAAGGAAAGAGCAGGAGGAAAGAGATGAAAACGTGTGTGGCAAACTCTAGGTAACCTAGAACACGGGGTAGGAGTCATACATATAACAAAATAGATGTCAATTATGGATACCTTTGAAACTTACATACTTACAGCAAGAGAGTTAACAGCTAAACAGTCTATTCTCAGGAATTTAACCATTTACACAATAGAAGATAGAGGTATGTGTGTGTTGGGGGGGCACAGATATTTGTGTGAGATAAAACAAATAGAATTCACTTTAAAAAATTTACTGTGCAAAATTAAAAAGATGTAAAGAAATAAAAGCAAATGAGAAACATGATAATGAAGAGCCAGTACTTCGTTATACTTGCTTTCTACTTTCTTGTTGGAAGGAAGAAACACAAACTAATTTGGCTTTCTTGGACTTGGCAACAAATGACCACAAATTGGGGAGCTTTAAAACAAGAGATGTGTTCCCTCTTGGTTCTGGAAACCAGAAGTCTGAAATCAAGGCATTTGTAGGGGTGTCCTAGCTTTGAAGACCTGAAAAGCAGGTATTCCTTAGCCTCCTTCACTCTGTAGCCACATCTCTGATTTCTGCTTTTGCTTATACATCACTTCTATATGGATGATTGCTGAATTTGAGGCCTGTGGAATAAATCTAAAAGCATTTCATTTTGGAAGTTTAACTTAACCACACCTATTAAAATTTTCCAAATAAAGGATTATGAAAATGATTCTTAAATTTGTACCTCAATATTAATATTATATAGAAATTATAACTCTAAGAACTAAAACTAGCTTTGCTCCAGTCTATTCCTCACATTTACCTTTAATTAAGCATTAAGGGTTGGTTTTCCCCTTCCATCTTAGTGTCCCTTTCTCACTCCTGGTGCTCAGGGAGCATGCGTCAGTGGCATGCTCTACTTTAACAATTTATTTATATCACAAGCTGGAAAAATTATGCCATTTTCACAGCATAGTATCTGAAAAGCAATGATTCTTATTTACTACAGCTGGAGGAAAGAATGCTTTAGGGTCTCAGATAGCAACTAAATACTTCAGTGCATAAGTATCATTTTCATTCATAAGTTATTGGCCATAAATAATCATATTACCCTAGCAGAATTCTAAAAGGGGGTATATAAGGTGGTGTACAAGGAAAGGAGAACTGGATAGAGAGAACAATTGAAATCCCAATCGCCCACTCATTGTTTTGTCATGGGAATATACCACAATATAAGCCTACTTTTCTGCAGGATTGGTGAAAAAGTTTTCTATTCAGTTTTGACATTGCAAATAATGCTGCATTAAGGAATTCAGTGCAACAGTTTATACCCATAGATATTTTACATGTCATAGGCCAAGAAATAAGATTTTTGCTTTATTAGTTACATATATCCTAATTTTGTAGAGTCTTTTATATTGGGTGTTATTAGATTGTGTTTGTACTAGAAATATATTTGGATATTGTTTTTCCAACACACACACACACTATGTATATGTAATATATATTAATATATATTCTCTGATAAGACAGTTAGTGAACATATATAATTACCCAAGAGTGTGTTAAGACCTAAGGTTCTAGTAGTGACTCTTAGTTTAAGGTAGGAAACCTGATCCTGGGGACTAAGTAGGTTCTGTAGGGCCTGACATAATGTGAATGCAACCCCAGATACGGACTAGTGAGATCACTGTCATATCAAGAATAGAGTACAAATTTATATAGTTCTTTAATGTGTGAGAAAAAATAAAGACTTATTATGCTTTTAGAAATATTTTTCCAAAGTATTTTAGTATTCAACATAGGTATTTTTGACTTTGTATGTTAGTGTGAGGACATCTGGGTCATATAAAATTAAATTCATACCCCAAGCAAGTAAGTTATCCTCTCTGATCCTGTTTTGTCATGTGTAGCATCAATTAAAAATAGTTCTTATTGGATAGTCATGAGAATTAAATAACACTGGGCATATGAAGTGTTCAGCATGGTCCAGAAATGAAAGTTATTGTTCTAAATAAATAGGACATTTCTGTAAAAGGATGTGGTATATGCATGCATATGTATGTGTGCTTGTGTGTGCATGCACAGGTATGCTTGTGATTGTGAAGGCTTATACTCTTGCGATAGTGTGTCTCACTAAACCTGGAACTCAGTGATTCGGCTAAGCTATCAGGCCAATGGAGCCAGCAATCATCCTGTTTCTATGCTTTAAGCATTGTGGTTACACATAGACCACCACACTGGCTTTATGCAGAGTGTTAAGGACCCAAACACCGGATTAATGCTTATGCAGTAGGCATTTTACCACTATCCTTTCCTTTTCTATAAGTTGAGCCCATGCCCACCAGGTGCTATCGTAACTGGATTGAGATTCTCTCTCTCTCTCTCTCTCTCTCTCTCTCTCTCTCTCTCTCTCTCTCTCTCTTCCTCCCTCCTTCTCCCTCTCTTTCTCCGCCTCTTGTGTTTCCCCCTTTCCAGCCCCATTCTTCTTTCTCCCTCACTCACCCTCTCTCCTTTCCTCTCCTTTCTCTTTCTTTCCTTCCCCCTCCTTCCTCTTGACCTCAGCTCTTTCTCCTTCCCATGTCTCCCTATTTCTCCTCCCTCATTTCTTCTTCCCTTTTCTCTTCCTCTTACTCCTCCTGACTGTATTTCATGAATCATAGGAACAGTTCTAAAATGTAGGCATAATCACATATCCTAAGGAAAATTTGATTTTCTTCAAACAAGGTACTGTAAAATAATGTATTTCAAAATGACTGAGAAACATCTCTACATAGGGTCAGACCATATCTAACAGAGTACTGGGCAGCCTAATGTTTAAGATTACCAACCTTAGAGCCAGACATCTGATCTGGCATCATCAATCTCTTGCTCTAAATTTAGAAATAAATATTATACAAATTCTCTCTGCCTTAGCTTCATACCCTCTGGGTTGTTATGAGAATTGGGCATGTGGTATATTAAGTTGAAATAGTGTTTATTATATAGCATGTAGTATACAAGGTGTTACAGTAGTACTTGGTACAAAGCATACATAAATAAAGCATAATAATGGTGCTTAATACATAACTAATTCCACTGATTGCTTTCATCATTAGCATTACCGTCAATTGTGTTTAAATAGATTTTATGTTTCATTTTTGTCAGCAGGTTAATCAATTTATGCTTTTTTTTAAATCAAGTTTACCCACATTCTACCCAAATACTATTGTAGAGCTGACAAGAAAAGATAATGTGAGGGATGAAAGTATTATTGTAGCCATCCTAATGGGTATGAAATGGTAGGACATCATGGCTTTGATCTGCAATCCTCTGATTAATAAGATGTTCAGCATCATGATCTCATTAACCATTATATATCTTCTTTGGAGCAATATCTGTTTAAGTCTTTTGCCTATATTTTAATTGGGCTGGGTTTTAATTTATGTATGATGATTTGAATAAGAATGACCCCCACATCGGCATTCTTTTTTGAATGCTTACAAAGATTAGGAGTCTTGCACAGCTTTATTGGAGTAGGTGTGGCCTGTTTGAGAAAAGGTGTCACTGGCTTTGAAGTTTTAAAAGCTCATTTCAGGCACAGGCCTTTTCTTTTTCTCTGCTTCTTGAGGTTCAGGATATAAAGCTCTCAGATCCAGGGCCATGCCTGCCTGTATGCTACCATACCCTTCCCACTACCAACATACTAGACTAATCCTATGAAGCTAAGCACCCCCTAAATAAGCGTTTTGTTTCAATAGTTTGTGTGGTCATGGTGTTTCTTCACAGCAATAGAAAAGTAATCAAGACAGTATGTATGTGTGACTATCTATTACATGTGTGCGGGTGCCTGCTGAAGTGGTATAACATCAGATCTCCTAGAACTATATTTATAGACAGTTATGAGCTGACTGATATGGGTGCTGGGAACTGAATTCTGATTCTCTGAAAGAGCAATTAGTACTCTTAATTACTGAGTTATCTTGATATATAAATTGGCTTGGGTTTTAATTTTTAAAAATTGTTTGACAGTTTCATACATTTATATAATGAATTTTATTCATTTTTAGTTCCATTCCCCTCTCTTGTACACAATCTTCTTAATAATATTCCATTTATTTTATCTTTCCTTTTTGTTTATATAGCATAATGGATTTAATTCAATTCCTTTTCTGAACATGTATGGAACATTATTTACTGTTAACTAAGGCTTCACAGAGTTTGAATTTAAAAAAAATGTTTAAAATTCACATGAATCAGAAAAGGCCTCAGAAAACCAAAGAAATCCTGAATAATAAGAACAGTGCTGGAGGCATTGTAATACGTGATTTCAAATTATACCACAGATCCATCCATACTAATGAAAACATGTACCAGCACAAAAATAGATAAATAGATCAGTGGAGTGGAATAGAAGACCAATATGGTAGTTCAAACAGTATATCACCTGATTCTTTTTATAAAGATGCCCAAAATATATACTGGAGAAAAGACAGCATCCCTAACAACTGGTGCTGAGAAAAGTAGATCTCTACATGAAACTTATTCTTATTGCATATCTGAAAATGCAAGAGAATATATTGTTGTAATTTAAACAGCTAATGAACTATTTTGTAATATGATTTTAATTTTAAATAAAGAATTAGAAAGTGAAATTACATGAAAACCTTCATAAGATAAAACATATAAGGTAATTGGAATATTAGGTGAAGCTGTCATCTCGACAATGTTCCATGCTATATTACCCTACATTAAGGATGTTAGATTTTTAAAATGGGTGTTTTGAATGTCTAATCTTAATTACTACTGTGTAATTGAAGCAACACATAGAATCCTGCCTGCTCTTTTGGATCTACTTGTAAATTTTGTATTGTTTTCTTAATTTGCATTGACATTTTATGTTCACAGAAACAGAATTATTTTAATCTATAATTATGGGGATCTCAATGGTTTTTTTCTCACCTCCTCTTAGTTCTGAATATAATGTCTAAGTGGATCAATTTTCATTCTCTTACATGTTGACCACCAGTTGAACCAGCACCATTTGTGGAAATGCTGTCTTTTTTTTTTTTTTCTGGATGGTTTTAGCTTCTTTATCAAAGTTCAAGTGACCATAGGTGTGTGGGTTCATTTCGGGGTCTTCAATTCTATTCCATTGATCTATCTGCCTGCCACTGTACCAGTACCATGCATTCTCATCTCATTGTACAAAGCTTATGTCCAAGTGGATCAAGGACCTCCACATAAAGCCAGATACACTGAATCTAATAAAAGAGAAAGTGAGGAAAAATCTCAAACACATGGACACAGGGAAAATTTCCTGAACAGATCAGCAGTGTCTTATTCTCTAAGATCAAGAATTGACAAATGGGACCTCATAAAATTGCAAAGCTTCTGTAAGGCAAAGGACATTGTCAATAGGACAAAAATGGCAACCAACAGATTGGGAAAAGATTTTTACCAATCCTACATCTAATAGAGGACAAATATCTAATATGTACAAAGAACTCAAGAAGTTAGACTCCAAAGAACCAAATAATCCTATTAAAAAGTGGGCACCAGAGCTAAACAGAGAATTCTCAACTGAGGACACTCGAATGGCTGAGAAGTAGCTAAAAAAGTATTCAACATGTACAAAATTTTAACTCTAAGTTGCTCCTGTCTAAAGGAAATTCAGGGACAAAGAGTGGAGCAGAGACTGAAGGAAAGGCCATCCAGAGATTGCCCAACCTGGGGATCCATCACACATGCAGACACCAAACTTAGACACTATTGCAGATGCCAAGAAGTGCTTGAAAGGAGCCTGATACAGCTGTCTCCTGAGAGGCTCTGCCAAATCCTGACCAATACAGATGTGGATGCTCACAGCCAACCATCAGACTGAGCACGGGGACCCTAATGAAGGAGTTAGGGGAAGGACTGAAGGAGCTGAAGGGGTTTTATCCGGCATCAGTGGGAGGGGTGGCCCTTGGGCCTGTGAAGGCTTGATGCCGCAGTGTAGAGAAATGCTAGGGCAGTGAGGCAGGAGTGAGTAGGTGGGTGGGGGAGCACCCTAATAGAAGTAGGGTGCGAGGGGATGGGATAGGGAGTTTTTGGAGGGAAACTGGGAAAGGGGATAACATTTAAAATGTAAATAAATAAAATATCTAATTAAAAAAAAAAAAGTTGCCCAACCAAAAAAAGCCAAAGGCCAGATGGTTTTAATGCAGAATTCTACCAGACCTTCAAAGCAGAGCTAATACTAACACTCCTCAAACTATTCCACAGCATAGAAACAGAAGGAACACTACCTAATTCATTCTATGAGCCCCAGTTACTTTGATACACCTCACAAAGGAAGAGAACTTCACTCCAATTTCCCTTATGAATATCGATGCAAAAATACCCAATACAATTCTCACAAACCAAATCCAAGAGCAGATCAAAATGTTCATTTACAGCAATCAAGTAGGTTTCATCCCAGGAATGTAGCAGGGATGGTTTACTATATGGAAATCCATTAATGTAGTCCACTACATAAACAAACTTAATTCTTTTTTAAAAATTGTTTGATTTACATTCCAAATATTGTCCCCAGCTTCCTATTCCCTCCTCCAAGAGTTCTTCACCTCATCGCCCTTCTCATTGACTCTGAGGTGCTCCTCAGCAGCCCCCCCATCCCTATCTCACACCATCCCCCCTGCATTCTGTTCCTTGGGGCATCACCTCTATACAGGATTAAGCACATCCTGTCCCACTGAGCCCAGACAAGGCAGTTCTTTGTGTGCCTAGCCCACATATGCTCTTTGGTTGATGGCTTAGTCTCTGGGAGCTCAGTTAGTTGACATTGTTGTCTTCCTATGGGGTTATCATCCCCTTCAGCTCCTTTAGTCCTTCCCCTATCTCTTCCATAGGGGTCCCGACCTCAGTCCAATGGTTGACTGTCAGTATCTGCATCTGTCTTAGCAGCTGGTCATGCTAAGACAGATACAGATACAGACATACAGATAAGAGTAAAGTCATGCTAGGCTCCTGTCTGCAAGTACAATATGGCATCAGCAATAGTGTCAGGGTTTGGTGCCAGTCCATGGGATGGATCCCAAATTTGGCTGGTCACTGGATGGCCTTTATTTCAATCTCTGATCCATTTTGTCCCTGCATTTCTTTTAGACAGGAACAATTCTGAGTCAGAATTTTTGAAGGTAGTTTGGTGACCCTATCCCTCCACTGGAGGCCCTCTCTGTCTTCCAGAGGTGGTCTCTTCAGGTTCTTTCTCCCAACTGTTGGGCATCTTGGCTAAGGTCATCCCCACTGAATCCTAGGAGTCTCTCATATCCAAGGTGTCTGGAACTTTCTAGAAGGTTCCCTCGGCATCCACCCCGTCCCAGCTACAGATTTCCATTCATTCTCCTGGCCCTTTGGGCTTCTTTCCTGTCTCCCCTCATACCTAATCCTGTTCTGCCTTTTCTCCTCCCCTTCCTCTCTTCCACCCAGGTCCCTCCTTCCCTGTGCCTCCCATGATTACTTTGTTCCTGCTTCTAAGTGGGATTGTAACATTCTAACTTGGGTCTTCCTTCTTATCAAACTTCTTATGGTCTGTTGTGGGGCAGTGGGCTGTGCACAGACAGCCTGGTCTCCAGTTGAGCATAGGTGTTGAACCCCGGGAGACCCAGTGGGTGATGATTTCCACCTACATGGGACAGATGGTGTTTGATCATGTCTCCTGGGCCCCTGGCTCCTGTCGAAGTTACCACCCCCACAGCCCCCACAGGAGAGGTGTGTGACTATCAGTCATGAAATGTCCCAAGCTCCTGACACTCTGGCTAGACTCTACCTCCACAGTTACCTGACTATAGCCAGGTATGCTCCTCCCCACAGTTACCTGATAGCCCAGCCCACTATAAAAGGGGTTGCTTGGTCCCTCCTTGCTCTCTTTAAGCTTTCACCTTTCTTACTTTAATCTCTAGCCCTCCTTCTCTCTCTCCCTCCCCTGCTATCTTCTCGTGGCCATGGCCAACATCTCTCCCTCTTTCTACCTTCTCTCTTTTCCTCTGCCTTTCTACAATAAAGCTCTAAAACCATAGACTGTCTCTGCTCATCAAGGCCCGCTGTGCTTGAGTGATGGGAAAGGCTTTCCCCTAAAGAGTCGCATCTAACCTCCCACGTCTTCCTGCACTCCAGCCACGGACTGGACCAAAGACTCGCATGAGTGGAAACCACCCAGCACCCCCTGTTCCCCTGCCCTATCCTCCCTCCGGCCTGGGGATGACTGAGCTGCCCCTGGGACCCCCATTCTGTTCTCAGCTCTTCCATGGTGTCCACCGTAAATGCCCACGACTGAGAACCTCGTACCTAGGACTGCCCTTTGTCCACCATCTGCTGAGCTGAGGTTTAGTGGCTTCACACAGCCAGACACCCACCTGGGGCTGCGTGGAAAGCCTGTGGCAGTCCTTGCGTCCACCCACCAAGAGCACTGGAACTCTGGTGGGATGCAGGTTTTCTCCCACTCCCTCTTTCTTCCTCACCCACTGCCCAGCAGTCTGTGGGGTGTATCATGGGTATTCTGTACAGAATTATATGTATTATAGAAATTTTGTTTGATAAATCGTTAGTAGTATGATTCTTTATGGCTTTTTCAGATATACTTATGTTATTCACCTTGCTATTCTGTATTTACTTGCCTTCTCTGCTCTTTTCTAACTGGTGATCAGATCACTTGTAGCATCATTCTATTTTCTCTCTATTGCTTCCTGAATTCCCTACTTCACCAAGGTCTGAATTTATTTCCCTGGTTTCTACAGTTACTCCAGGATATATACTCACATGTGAAGATTTAGAACTGGGAGCCTATAAAGAAAGAGTACACATGACATTTGTCTTTCCGGATAAAGATTGCTTGACTCAATATGATCTTTTTTTCTAGTTCTATCCATTTACCTGCCAAGTTCAAGGTTTCCTTTTCTTTACAGCTGAATAATGTTCCACAGTGTTTATATACCACATTTTATTGTGCTCACAATAGTCTTTGTATGTTTGTATGTATGTATGTATGTATGTATGTATGTATGTGTGTGTGTTAGTGTGTATGAGTATGTGTGTGTGTGTACATGCCATAGCCATATGAGCATAGCCTTGGTGATGGTCCCACTTTTCTTCTTGTTTCCAACATGATTTTTTTATTATTGTTCACCTCTGCACATGGTAGCTCAGTTGGCAAATGAATTTCTGGAGATTATTTTTTCTCTGTTTACCATTTCACTGTGAAGGCTTTGAGATAAAATATTTTCCATGGATTTTGAGTGTTTGAACTTAGGTGCTCATGACTTCCCAATGAGTATTTTACCCACAGACCCCACTCCCAACCCCATAATAATCTTTTGAAGTAATTACTCTCACTATTGCCACAAAGTTTGCACATGAGAAGAAGGGATTTAATAAATCTGAGAAACAATACATTTTCCTAACTAATGAGTGAAGCTTTTGAAATCTGGCTTTCTTATTTAAATTCCAGTTCTCTTTATTTTGTTAGATTTAAAAAGACTGTTTTCTTTAGCTCTGGTCACATAGCTTGTGCTGAACAGACATAAGCCAGTTCAGCCAGTCTGTTCTGCTTCCTCAGAGCACAGAAATGCTGTGATCTTCATTGCAGCATCACCCTAATTCCTTAAATAAATGTCACAGGACCAGAGTCTTTCTCCTTCAATTAAATCCTATGTATCCTTCAAATCTTATTTTATGCAGAAGATGAAAGATAGATTTATACAGTTCCATTGTCTGGGGTCACAACTTAGCATTTTCTGACAGAGTAAAGTCTTGAGTAGTGCCCTTCTGTGTCTTGAATTTTTACCTAATTTATAAAATTCAATTGACTTTTCTACTAGTGCTGCCCTAGTCTGAACCACAACATTGATTTACTAGAATAGCTTCATTATTAATATTTCAGCCTACCTTCTAGCGTATGGTACAAACAGTACCCTGGGACATTTGTGTTAAGCATAAGGCACAATAGGTCATGATTCCACTGAAGCTTCCTAGTGATTCCCCATTTCACTCAGAATAAGTCCTTAAAACAAATTAGAAGACACTTCTTTATCCAACCTTCCATCCTCTCTGATTGCTTATCACTGCTTTGTCCTCTGCTAGCCCTGTTTCTGCTGAATGATCACTTGCTCTAATCTGAACAGTCATACATTCCCTGACCGTGGTTCGAACAGTCTTTTTTTCAAATATCTACTTGGTAACTCTATTCCTTCATTTAGATCTATGCTGAAAATCAGTCTTCCTATATGTCTTTGACTTCTGTGTTTAAAAGGGAATCTGTATTATTACCTCCTTCCTTCCTGCAGCAACACTTTGCTACCTATAATACGTTTTATAGCATTTAATAGTATAATTCCATTTATTTATTTTGCTCACTAGTTTAGTGCCTGATATATTCTAGTACTTTATTCTTAATATTGATACTGATAGAACATTTAATTTCATTATAAATAAAACCTGTATTTGATGTAGGAAACATCTAATACAACTCCTTCAGTCTCAGAAGTGGGATTTACTATGTAATTTTATTTTTTATTTATGGCTATGATTTATAGATAGCCTTTAAGTTACATGCATTAAAAACAACAAAACGAACATACAAACCTGTAAGGATTTAAAAGCACGATTCATATAAGAATAAATTATTTGCAGTAAAGGGAAAAATAACATTAAAATTGAGTTTAGCTTTCTTTCCCCTAAGGCAAAGATTGGAGTATTTTGTATTAGTCAGGTCTTCTTAAAACCTAGTGTACAGATTATCAGAACTAGAATTACCATTACTGCTTATTTACTGCATAGGCCTACCCTATTCTAGCCATAAAAAGTCAGGATATTTTGGCCTGAAGGTACACACACAATTCTTTAGTATTTTTTAAATGTATTTTAGTAATTACTATTATTTTAGGAGTATGTATTCTGTATGTTGTGTGTGTATGTGTGTGTGTGTGTTTGTGTGTGTGTGTTTGTGTGTGTGCGTATGTGTGTGTGTGGGGGGGGTGAGGCCGTGCCATCACATGCATGTAGAGGTCAGAGAATAACTTTCAGGACACACTTCACTCATTCATTGTCTATGTTTGGTTCTTATTTATTTATTTATTCCCGTTCTGTAACTGTGCTACTTCCAAGTTTCCAAATAGTTCTCCTGCCTCTGCTTCCCATCTCCTCATAAAATACTCAGATTATATGTGTGTGTATCTGAATCCAGCTTTTTACATGAAGACTGGGAATCAAACTCATATTGTCAGGGTTGCTCAGCAACCACTTTTGCCTAGCTAAGCCATCTCACTTGTTCCAAATTCTGTATTATTTACAAGATCCTTTGGTGATTTCTATACATTAATGTTGGCACCTCTATTTTTAAAAAAATACATGTACACCAAGATGCTGGAATTATCTGATAATTGTTGCCAGCAATAATTTAAAAGTGTTCTGTATAGAATTTACATTTTAGTTTGTGGGAGTGAAATAAATCCAAAGGTCATAACAACTTATTTCTTTCAACATTTTATTATTTCTTCCACACCTAGGCTACTATCACAGTCTAATTTCTTTGTTTTTTTTTCCTTTCTTTCTTCTTTTCTTCTTTTTTCTCCTCCTCCTCTTCATCCTCCTTCTCTTCTTGTAGTCTAATTTCTTAGTGAATTTATTTTTGTTTTCAGATTGAATTGCTTGATAGTCTGTCAATTAACTTTCCTGATTCCTGTTTGTAAGATGGTCTCTATATTCAAAACATGTATAGATGTAGAGCTATAGTCTTACTGACAGCTCTGTGATAATACAAGATAAACTGAAGGAAGAATTAGCTGTATGTCTTATCCTGCCATGTTTAGAAGGATAACACACACACTTTTCTAGTCTCGTATTTTGCCTACTCTCATGTGAACTTTAGCCTCTGTGTGTCTTATTCCTAGAAAAAATTCTACAACTCTTCCCACTATCTTTATTTACATTATACTTTATTCTAGCCTTGACTTTCTAAATTGTTCCTTTTCCCTAAATAGCCTTGCTGATTAGACTTTAAACAAAAATGTTAGAAGAAAAAGCCATGTTTCACTAATAGTCCTTAGTCTGGTTATAGTAAATAATGGGAAAAGAAGGTGATTTGAGGTCAGGTCCTAATTCTATATTTGCCATGTGATCCAGCATTTATCTTTATATCTGGACCTTAACTTACTGGTTGTTACAATGAGAGGATTAAACAGTCTTCTGAGGTTGTTTCCAATTGTAAGATATAGTGAACATCTCCGTTGCCTAGAACTTTGCCTATGCCTCTGTTGGACTGGCATTTTCCAATTTATTGCATACACAGGCTACCTGATATAGCCCCATTTTCCCTACACTGAGCAGATTACTCACTGTTTCTGCTATTTCTACATCTCAGGAACACTTAATTGCTGATTAAGTGAACCATGCTAAATTATTTTTATTTATCACTTTATGGGGCATGCAAAATCCATACTGAATTCTCAAAAATACTCTAATTACCATCCCTTCATTTTAAATAAAGCAATATTCTACCTGCACAAAAATAAAAATTACATCTGTGTAAATTTTAATTTGTCAATATATTGATTTTTTTTTTACAGCTCCAAAAATGTACTCAGGTTTTTTAAATATGTAATCATGTAAAGGAGAGACTGTTTTAGTCCTTTGTATTTTGCTTTCTGCTTAGACTTCAAATGTTCCTTACCAGCATCCATTTAATCTATCTCAGGTGAACTATAGGTAAGCAGATAATGGGCTTTGCTACTGTAAATTTGCCTTATAGGTCTCACAAGCCAGTGAACAAGGCCAAGTGGTTTCCTTCTGTTGACTCTGCTTTTCCTTCTGTCTGTTGTGTAGGAAAAAATTCCCACATTTCTGATGAGACTGTCATGTTGCACTGCTCTGACAGAACAAATAAAAGGGATTGCTGGGAACATCACCAAATGGCTAAGTGTGAACATGGGGAACATCTGACTTCTTACAAATCAAATCCTCACTATATGATCCTTAAAGTAACAAATAATAATCAAATCTACAGCATTCATTCATCTTAAAACCGTATTGCTAAACCTTTGTGCGTTATAAAAAAAATCCAATGTATGAACTTTAAGCATATGGGAATAAGTACAGTGGCCTCTTTTATGAGCAAAATGTGATAGTGTTAGCATATACACTATGATAACAGATAAATTCAGAACTAGCCTATCTAAACCTGAATTATGGAAATTCATCTCAATGAAATTCAAAGTATTTACAATGCCTTATCATGAACAGTGGTATATAAAATTCTGTTGTAGACATTCATGAGGATCTATCTTCCTGAGACTAGAGATGCATTAAGACAATTAAAGATGAGTTTCTAGGTGAAAATTTCCTGTAATCAAGTTGTTCTTCTCCTCTCCCCTATCCTTACACTTATTCTAGAACTCATTGTGCACTGTGTGATCCAAATTCACAAGTAAACCAGGACCTGGTTCAAGCTGAATCACTCAGGTTTTCTATCCCTGTGAGTTCATTTGTTAACTGTGAGAAACAACTAAGAAGTGTAGCTTGAATGGAGCCCGAGGGTCCCATTCTTAAAACTATGGTGTTCACATAGAGAGATAGGAGAATGATGCCCCCTGACAACAAAGATTGCTAATCAGGCACATACGACATTCCAGCCATGGTGAGAAAAGAAAAGAATGAGCCAGAAATTACCTGTTTGCTGATATGGTGGAGCCTAGGTTCTCATTACCCTCCATTTCCTATAAGAGGTTTGAGTTGTTTTCTATTCACTGCAAACAACCAATTTTCAACTTTTGTCCTAAGGAGTCATATCAATGTTTCTTAGAAGCGACAAGTTCTTTGGGATTGCAAAGGTATTTTCCTTTGTTTCTTAGAACCATAAAGTCCTTAGCTATAGGATCTTTACTGTTCAGTAAGCAAACACATCTCTTTCTTGCTTGGTAATGACTCCTGTGTAAATAACCATTTATATGAAGAGGTGAAAATAACCTTTTAATGCCCTGGGCAAGGGAGCTGAGAAAGATGAATTTCAAGCTATCTCAATATTCTTGCATAAAAATCACGGGCTTATATTACTTTGTGAGACTAGTGATGAAAACATCAACTCAGTGGCACACAGTTTTCTGATCTCCTTTAATGGCATCCCTAAGTGTGTAATTGATTTCTTTTTTAGCAAACAGTCACATTTCCTATAATGTGTTCATAACTCATTACATACCAGTTGATTGAATTAAACAGATGCCAGTGTAATACAGAAACCATTACCAAATGATTCATTTCATGTGTTTTGCTGTAAAGGTCATGATTATAGCCAGACTGCTTGGGTTCACATATCAGTTTGTCCCCTAGTAAGTTTTGATCACTTAACCACTCTGGCACATTTTCCCATCTTATGAAATGAAGATAGTAATATCAATTTTAAAGCACTGTGAGGATCAAATTAGTTGTCTGTAGTCCTTAGAATTGTATCAATTCAATAGGTACTCAGAAAGTGTCAGTAAAGTTTATCGAGTGAGACATATAAAACTTGGTAGAAATAATACAAATATTATATAGTTATAATAAATATAAAAAATAAATATATTGACATTACATCTCAGTTTGTGGTATAAACACACACATGTGTGCCCTCTGTTCTGCTCACGTGTGAAGACCATGAGAGGAAGTCAAATGTCCAGCTCCATCATCTACTTTAGTTCCCTGAGCCAGGTGTTCTCACTGAACCTGGAACTAGACTAGCACAGCAAGCAAGGTTTCACAGTCATCTTGTCTCTACCTCCTAAAACCCCAGTACTGAAGTTATCATAGCACATAACAACATTCAACTTTTTTGTAAGTCTTGAGAACTCTAACTCAGGCTCTTATGCTTGCGTAGTGTAGTACTCTTAAGTACTGAAACATCTTCCCATCCCTCTACTAGGTCTTTATAGCTGATAACTCTTTTAATACTACTACTGAAATAAATCCTGAAAAAAACCATATTTGGTGATAATTGTATCTACTATTTGGAAGTAGTGTTATTTTAAGGCAGTCTATTATACATATTACACATTTTAATTTGTACTTTTATAATAGCTGCACCAAGTAGACATCGTACAGTTTCTTCAAATGTTAGAAACAAGGCTCATAAGGGGAGGCAGCAGGCCTATCACCTGTCTTACAGTGTCTGGTGCTGTGATAATGACCAAAAAATCTTGTGGAGGAAAGGGCGGGCTCATTTCATCTTATAACTTTCAGGTTACTCTCCATCACCATAGGAGGTCAGGAAAGAACTCAAGGAAAGAACCGAAATGCAGGAAGTTACATAGAGGCCAAGGAGGAACAGTGCTTACTGGCTTGTTCTTCATGGCTTGCTCAGCCTCCTTACTGGCTTATACACCACAGGACCACCTTCCAAGGGATGGTACCACACATAATAAGGTGGGTTCTCCCACATCAATCACCCATTAAGAAAATTCTCTGCAGACTTGCCTACAAGCAAATCTTATGGAGTCTTTTTTCTTTTTTCTTTCTCTCTCTTTTTTTTTTTTCTCAACTGAATCTCTTTTCTCACCTGATTCCAGCTTCTGTTAAGTTGATATAACACTAGCCAGGATGTCATCATCTACTTCCATTAGGTATTCACCACCTGCTACTTACAGACAGTGATTCTAAATGTGATCGGGTTGATGTTTCTTTGGTTTTTGTTTGTTTATTTGTTTGTTTGTTTTTGTCCATTTTGAACTTTTATAGGCAGAGATCTCAGGTAGAGTGGACTCCTGATAAACATTTGCAATCCCCTGGATACTTCAGTAGCACCTAACTGTCTTTCCAGCCACAGGGTCAAGAATTCTTCAAGTGATAAGTTTCCAGAGACTTTCTTTCTTTCTTTTTTTCTTTTGTTTTTCTTTTTCTTTTTTGGTTTTTGGTTTTTTTTGAGACAGTGTTTCTCTGTGTAGTCTTGGCTGTCCTGGAACTCACTCTGTAGAACAGGCTGGCCTCGAACTCAGAAATCTACCTGCCTCTGCCTGGCGATTAAAGGCGTGTGCCACCACCGCCCGGCTTCCAGAGACTTTCTAGCAGACTACCTTATAATGGAATCCAGTGTACAGCTTCTTATGTATCACAATTTCCCCCAAACAGAAAATTTTCATATTTCAAGTGTTAAGACAGTTGTCAAAAGTGATAATATTTTTTAAAGTTAAAAGATGCATGATAAAGAAAGGTAGGAAACACGTAATTGTTCATAAATTCCAAGAGTTATTTCTTTTACAGATGTCAATACAAAGTTGAGCATTATAGTAATTGTAGTATAGAGTCCCATAATTACTGCTCTTCAGCTGGTTTGTTGTAAATGGAGAAAAGCGAGGAAAAGAGTAAGGTGCACTTTGCAATAAGCAATTGACTACAGCAGTTCCTAAGGAGAGAAATACAGCAGAGCCCACATGCAGGGCCAATTTAGGAATTCCTTCCATACATTATGCTGTGAATTGAGGGACATTAATTGGTGATTGTCAATTTCATAATGCAGACTCAGAGAAAAAGGCCATTTTTGGATCTTTAGTACTAAATTAACAAAGAAGATTTGATTCTTGTCCTGAAAGAACGCACAGGGAGAAACAGAGTACAACCAGACAGGTAAGTAAGTTATTGAAACTAAGAAAGTGCAAGTCTGTCTTCTCCAAGAGCAAGGCCCCTGGTGGGTTATCCCAATCCAAGCAGTCAGCCCTAAGCATGAATGTCTGTGAGCAACACTAAACGAACTCAGGATGTTGTATTTATATATACATACATACATACGTGCGTGCACGCGCGTGTGTGTGTGTGTGTGTGTGTGTGTGTGTGTGTGTGTATTAAAGTGTATAGCAGCAATGGCTTTGATCCTGATTTCCCTGATTGTAATGTCGACTTTTTGCAAACCTATTGGCCATTTTTAATGTCTTTTTTCAGAAATATCTATTTAGGACTATTGCCCATTTTCCATCGGGATATTTCAATTTTACTACAGAGTTTTAAACTCCTAGATAATAACCTCTTCTACAAGGTATAATTTGCTAGTATTTTCTCCCATGCTGTAAGTCTCTACATTCTCCTGATTGTTTCTTTACTACACTGATGCTTTTTTAGTTGATGCAACTGTTGTCTGTTTTAGCTTTTGTGTGCTATGCTTTTGGAGTCTTGTCTAAAATATCCTCAGCCATTTCCATATCTTGAAAGATTTCCCACTTTCTTCTAGCAGTTTTGTAAAATTGGACCTTACATGTAAATTATTAATTCATTTTCAGATGATTTTGAGACTGGTCAGTCATTTGCACATAATATTAAAACAACAAAAATCAGTAGTGTTTCTGTATACCTATACAGAACTATATGAAATGGAAGTCAAGAAAGCAATTCCCCTGTGCAGTAGCTACCAGAAATAACCAGACACAAATTTAACCAAAATTTGAAAGATGTTTATATTAAAAACTTTAGATATTAATAAAAAATTGAGGAGGACATGAAAAATAGAACAATTGTTCTTGCCCATTCATTGCAAGCCTCAGTGTTGTTAAAATACTCATTCTATCCAAAGTGATCTAGGGGTTAAATGAAATATCTATCAAAATGTCAAATATAATCTTCATAGGATTAAGGAAAAACAATCTTAAAACCTATAGAGAAACACATTCTCTCTGTGTATCTGTCTCGGTGTCTGTCTCTCTCTCTCTGTTGTGTCAAGTGGGGGAGGGGGACACACTGGAATAGTCATAGTGGGGAATAGACCAAAAGGAAAAACGCAAGATGCTGTATATTACTGGACTTAAAAAAACATCACCAAGCTAGGCTGATGACTCAGACTCAACCAATAAAGGTCTTGATCTACACGTATGAAAATCAAAGTTGGATTCCCAGAACCCATGTTTTAAAACAAGCAGAACTATGTACAGTAGTGTGTTCCATTATTCCCAGAGCAGAGATTGGAGACATGAGGATATGAGCAGATCCCTGGAGCTCAGATTGTCTACTGAGTAAGTCCCAGACTAGTGAAAGACTCTTGTCTCTGAACACAATGTAGATAAATCTGAACAATAATACCAGATGTTGTCCTCTGCCCTCCACATATACAGATGCACCTGCACATACCCAATCACACAAATATGAATTGAAAACTTAGGGGTTTTTTTTTAGAGAATAAGTTGTGTTGGATGATGTTTTGTTGGGTCAAATATGGGAAGGAGTGTTTTCTTGAAGGGAATGCAGGTGAAAGACTTGTGAAGGAACATTTCACTGAAGCAGACATGGGAGAGAGGATATTCTGCTAAAGCAAATATAGGAAAGGACATGTGATGAAAGGATTCTTTGCTAACAACATACATGTACTGATCTGCCTTACATTGTGTAGTTGAGCTCAATTTGTCAGGACTCTGAGGACTTGGGCTGATTGGATGCACTTGCTAAGGCAGGAACCCAGCTTAGGCAAGACACATGGAGGGCACATGATGTTTGGAAGGTATAAATAGGACTTGATAGAGTGACTTGAAGAGAGCTTGGCTTGTTGGTACAGCTAGCTGAGCAACCCTTGTGGGTCTCACATCTTCACTGATCTTTGCTTCCCTGAGAGAGGCACAGCCTAGAACTGCTCCTTCTGTTTTTGCTGGTCCCCCCTGCTGATTTGAGCCTAGGCTGAGGCTTAGCTTAGCTGTCTCTGCTAGGTCATGTCACTGCTGCTGGTTCATGTTTACTAATCCAGCTCTACCAAACTGTACCGCTGGTGTATCCATGAAGTGTTTGAGAGTGTATCAAGCAAACCTGTGAACTGAACTGCTGATTTCCAGACAGCACAGACAGGAGTTGCTCCAAAGAACCTTTCTAAACAGGTCCATTTTCCTGTATCCTTTCTTTCCTACTACTTCTAGTGAGTGGTGGGCTAAAAGGGAGGTTAAAGCATTTAAGAACCATCATTAAAAATAGGATTTGAAAACAATTAAAGTTCGACAGATACACGGACATAATATAATGATACTACAAGTCTGTTATTATCAAAAGCACAGTATTAGCAAAAAACACCACCGTGCAACATGAAGTAGAATAGGGTTCATAGCAGAAAAAGGATCCTTGAATGAGAACAATGCTAAAGTTGAATTGATCATCAAAAAGGAGAGCCAGATAGAATTCCAAGGAGACTTCTTTTTAAAACAGTGCAGCAAATTAAGTACAGTTTCTGTGGCTTTGTTAGGAGCACACGGATTGATGTCTGAGGACGATCATTGAAGACACAAACTATCATATTAAAGCATTTGTAATTTGTCCCAAAGAAAACATGAGATATCCAAAATGTTCTAGAGGGGTGAGGTAGATTTGTTTTAGGAAATTCATATGTGTGGGCCTCTGTGTAGAAGTGCTGAAGCTGTTGATTAGAAACCATTGGTCTATTCAGGGAGCAGATAGAGATCCATACAAACTCTCCAGTGTTGTTACCATGCTGGATTTTAAAAGTCATGAAACAAAGTTATTAAGAGTTACCAATTCCCATCTTACTAGCTAAGGAATAACTGTCCTCTGATTAATTATATGACTTAGGTAGCACAGTGATGGCAGAAGTGAGACAGTGAATTAAAGGATGGGCAATTGTGTACAATTTAACATTCACCTTCAAGAGGAAAAAAAAAAAAAAAAAACCTCATCAGATCCTGAGTATAGGGAATTTCGTTACCTGATAGAGAATGCCTTTATAAAACTGGAAGCTAAAATTTTACTTGATGAGAAGAAACTGTATGTTTTCCACTTAAGTCTGGAACGAGAAGAGCCCCCTGTTACCATTCATACTCATATTTACAAGTAAAGAAGTGAGAGTGTAGTGGGACTAGAAAAGCAGCAGTATATGCATATACTTAGATAGATAGATAGATACATACATACATACATACGCATATACATATATATGTAAAGTTTAGCAAGATTTCCACTAAAATGAATCAAATGTTGTTTAATCATATGAGTTAATGTAATCAGTTGTAACTGCTAATTCTTCACATGTTTGCATTACCACTTTTATTTAAGCCACTGCTAGGTTATTATATTTGTATTTATTTAATTTAAACTAATTAAACCCCCATTTTAGGTGATAATAGCAAGGAGGTTTGCATTACACAGGTTTACTTTGAATTCAGTTCTGCACCAACTGCATCATTTGACCATGTTACTAGACCTCTAGGCACTGGTACCCTGAGTATGTCCTCTCTGAGGAGAGACTTAGCAAAGCTCACACTTGTATACCTTCCTTTCCAAGTCTTGTTCTTCCTTTTTGTTTTCTTACCATGTTGAAGGAGGTTGAGGCAGGCCAGGGTTAGGGTTGCAGGGTGTTAGGGTTAGGGTTAGAAGACCTATTTTAGAAAAAAATTGTTTCATGTGCTAAAGAATATTTTAAGTCATACTGTTTTGTATACTAGTTCTAGGACGTTAAAGCAAGTCAGTTGTAAACTCCTAGCCTTAACTTGCTCAACTACAAGATGAGATTAATTATAGAGTATACTACTTGAAATTTGTTTTTCAGGGTTAAAATATAAAATGCACATACAACAACTTATTATGCATCCAGATTAACAATAGGCACATAGTAAATAGCAGTAACCATTGTTTCTCTTTTTTATATTTGATGATAGAGGAACTATCGTAGTGAAGGATATGGGGAAGGGCGGGAAGATGGGTATGTTCAGGAGAGATGACAAGACATGGGCACATGTAGCAATAGGATCATAAATGCCACACTAAGAGGAAAAGAAATGGAAAACTTCAAGCCTTAGATATTCATTCAGAAATTGCTATTATCAGGCCGGTCTTCTTAGAATTAAAGCCCCATGTTAGAAAATGTATGAATAGTTTGTGACCTCAGGCACAGATTCTTATAAGATTTGCCTTCTCATTTTCTCAGGTCCCATATTCCCAGAAGGAAGAAGGTAAGAAGGAAAGGAGGAATTTAGGGATGATTAGGCAGCCCTGGTGATCAAGGGCCAAGGAGGCAATATTAGCACTTGTTGTTCAGGAAGTAAGCTGTAGCCCTGATTTAGCATGGCTGCTGCTGCTGCTGAAAGTCCCTGGAGCCTGGCCAGCCTGTATCCTTCCTGGGGTTCTTAGTTTGCAAACTGTTTGCAAATAGAAGGAATGTTGCCAATTCACTGGGGCATAGAATCCAGCAGGGATGATGATGGTAATAACACTGAAGTGCCTGGTCAATAATGCCATCAGGGGACCTGAAGGAGGTGGTGTCTGTTTATTTTAATAAGAATCCCTGCCCCTAAAATCCTGAAGGTTGGGACTTCCAGCCTTCTCTTCCTGCACTAGCATCTATTCCTAGGATTAAAGGAAAGTCTGCCTGCTCCTTTCTAGAACTAAAGACCCTTTGTTTGGCCTGAGCACTGTGTCCCTGTCCTACATGAACATTTTTTGACATGGCCAGAAAGAGGTAAAGATGGACAGGACCCTGAAAGGAAGCGACAGAAGTGCGAGCTTTGTCAGAGCTGTGCTTTATTCCTCGGAGAGGACTAGCTCAGGGTGCCAGGTTAGGCTGGCAAATTCAAAGGCAGACGTTCCTGCCCACACAGCAGCCTCCAGGCCGGAAGTCGGGGGTGGATCCAGATGGGAATCATATGTTTGTGCCATGTGTGTTTTCATTGGAGGGGAAAAGAATCTCATGGCTGACAACTTTCTTAGGGCTCTGTGCAGAACTCACAGTGTAAGGAGGGAAGGAGCTGCTTGGGAGATTCTATGCAGTGAATTTTAGGAAGCCTTAAAAGGAGCAGAGCTTGGGCAGATTTTATGTTGTTATCTCATTGGATTCGAGACTATGGACTCTAGACTACTCAAAAAACTCACCTTTTTTTGTCTTATAAGGAAAATCCATCTGATTACACTTTCTCATGCTTTTTCAGTTTCCATTCCTTATTTCAACTCCAAGCCTGAGATTCGGTAAATGTTTAAGGAACCACAAAATGTCAGACACCAAATGCTAACACAAAGCAGGATTGTAATCTTCATCTTTCAGATAAAGAAGCTGAGCTATGTCTCACAGTTAATAAGGGGCACAGTCAGTATTCTCCATTTCATAGACACCGCTATCTCTGCACAGCACTCCAGCTTCATGACTTAAAATTGCCTTGGTAGATAGGCATATCTGGGCCAATCGTATAAACTCATGAAGTGCTTTAAAAATTAGTGAATGAAATTTTCTTTGTCCAAATCTGAGGTAGTGAGTGGTAGCAGTGCAGATCTGGGAGGAGTTAAAGGGAGGAATTAGGAAATAGTTATGATCAAATTTTATTATATGAAATTCTTAAAGAATTAATATGAATATTTAATGGAAAAAATAGAGACAAAGAGTAGAACCAAGATGAGAAAAGCATGGAGACAGGATCACAATTGGGAGAAACTGAGTTAAAGATATGAACTATCTTGGATTTTAATGGAATGCTATTGGTCTTGCTTATAAACAAGAGAGAAATCATTTAAAATGTGGACTAGGAAGGAGCCTATAGAAAGATATTAGTGTTTTGATTCTAAGGCCAGATCTTGGGTGCTGCCTTATGGCTTGGTTAAAGTGGTCCATTTCAGCAAGTGCAACAACAATGTTTTTGTGACATTGACTGAGGTTTCTGTTGACAGTGCTGACACACAGGAGCCCCTGCCTTAACTAAGTTCATCTCTCAAGGGCTTATACCTTTGCTTTTTGGCAGCTATGTACCTATTTTTCCACTCTGATAAATGTAGAAAACTCAATTCAATTTCAATAAGGTTTTATCCTCCTATCTACCCACAACAGGCAACTCACAGGGTCATAACCCTTTCATGAGGGAGGTGTTACATAAGAATATTTTAAAATCTCGAAGTCACAGACTGTCAGAATTACTGGAGACCTTAGAAGGCATTTAGACATAAACCTAACAATAGGAATGAGGCCACTCAGGAAAGTAGACTTTCAGACACTAGGGTACCTGAGACTTCAGATTTTTTTCATGATCCCACAACTATGGCCATTATGTTTAAAGGATGGGTAAAGAGCAATAAGAAATTCTCATCTACATACATTGATCCTGGCTCTAGAGTAGGATAAAGTCAAACATGGACCCTGGCTCCATCTCTGCAAGCTTTGCAATCCTGGGAATGAAGCATCTCTGAGAAGTTTTCCTCAGGAGATCTATACAAATATTGACATCAACATTTCAGCATAGTTACTGGTAATAAAGCAAATAAACACAGAATGTCTCAAAAATATTAGCTAGAATGTGTTGTAGTAAGAGCCTCATTTCTGTTCAGATACTTTAAAAAGTGGAGTAATTGAAACACTTTTAAACATCCAATTTGACAATCCATTTATAAAAAGGCTGTACAATTATTCTACTCCATTTTAGAAATCTAAAGCAAGAGCCAGGCCAATACAGATGCTGATATACACAGTCAAACATTGGACTAAGGGTGGAGACCCTAATGGGGAAGTTAGGGCAAGGACTGTAGGAACTGAGGGGGTTTGCAACCTCATAGAAAGAACAATATCAACCAACCAGAACACCCAAAGCTCCCAGGGACTAAAGCACCAACCAAAGAGTACACAGGGGATACCCAGGGCTCCAGCTGGACATGTAGCAGAGGATTGCCTTATTTGGCATCACTGGGAGGGGAGCTGCTTGACCCTGTGGAGGGCTTGATGACCCAGGATAGAGGAATGCTAGGTCGCTGAGGCAGT
Source organism: Mus pahari (assembly GCF_900095145.1). Classification (NCBI taxonomy): domain Eukaryota; kingdom Metazoa; phylum Chordata; class Mammalia; order Rodentia; family Muridae; genus Mus; species Mus pahari. The sequence continues at coordinate 61,633,741 of NC_034595.1, forward strand.
AGTGGGTGGGTGGGTGGGTGAGCACCCTCATAGAGGCAGAAAGGAAGGATGAGGAGATAGGGGGTGTGTAGAGAAGAAACTGAGAAGGGGGATAACATTTAAAATGCAAATAAATAAAATAACCAATAAAAAATGAAATCTAAAGTAGCTATTCTTGTAACACAGATATGTTGTTGAAGAAATTTATTATTGAGTCACTTGTGGGCTTTGTTTACATTGCTTCACAGAGTTGCAACTGGGATTGCTAGAGGCTACGATGGTTTCAGTGTTTCATAGAATTGGAGTGTCAGTCTGATATAAGTGTCTAATCACATAAAGTTTGTATTACCAAGTGAGCTTCTAAATGCTCCTTGAGGTCTGCTACAAACACTGAGAACAGGAGTCCTGAAGGTTGAGACCCACTAGCTAAGGAGACAGAGCATCACACTTGGGCATATTCTTCTGAGGAGTTCTGAAAGACAGTACCATGCATTTTAATGACAATATATTCTGTATATTAGAAGTATTATTAGTCTTGGAATTAGGAATTAGGGAGCCTTGTCTTAGACAACTAATTTAACTTACTATTTATTCTAGGTTCCTTTCCAAGATAATGATCTTTTATTCTTTTTATCTATGTTCATAGGCTTTTCTATATCTTCCCAAATCTCCAAATTTTACTTGGAAATCTTATCTGCCCTTGATGTCTTTGTTCACAGAGAGCCTTGGATTATAGCCAAAGTCTTGTGTTGTCCTTTCCTCTTTGATCCCACAGACTCCATGGCTTTACCCTGTCACATCCATTTTGTAGCATAGACAAATATTTTCATTTGCCTCTCTCCTATTATATTGTAAAGTCTTTCTTCAAGAATCAAAGTATACACTATGTTTGCATTATCCCCAGTATGTTTACTTACATATTTATATACTAGGTGGATCTGTGTCAGGACTAACTGAAGTAGGATTGGGATAGATGAAAGGGAGTCACAGGGTAGGAACAACATTATGGAGGCTGGAGCAAAAGAGAATCACTTATTTAGTTAATATAGCCATGGACGAACTATGCATTCATTTATTTTAAAAACTTCATTAGCAAATATTACAAAAGTCTACTGAATGTCAGGATATAGAAAATGATAAAAAAAAAGAAATCTTATTCTTAAATTTTTCCTTTGAAAGGCAGGAGATGTATCATAACCACTAGACTTTTTATATGGTAAGCAAAAGCCCCGGGTTTGAGCACAAACACACACGTATGCACGCACACACACACACACACACACACACACACACACACACACA
>NC_034595.1:61635076-61642181 GCF_900095145.1 Mus pahari
ACACACACACACACACACACACACACACACACTGGACCCAAGCCAAGTATGAAGGTGCATGCTTATAAAACTAGCAGGTAAAATGTAGATATAGGAACATAAGAAGTTCAATTTTATCCTTGGGTACATAGTAACTTAAAGGTCTGCCTAAACTACTAAAAAGGGACAATAGAATGAGGAGGAAAAGTAAAGTTTTATTTATATATGCTATACATTCACTATAAGAAATAGATACAAATAATGGTATGCTTATTTCTGTGATAGGACATGCAGGTTAGAGAGGGAAGTACTAGTACCTATTCAGTTTGAGAGGTAAATAAAGTTTCTAGGAGGAAGTATTTTAGCTGAGTCTCAGAATATATGTAGAGGTGAATTAGGCTGCCAGAGAGGAAAGGATCTAGACCTTTGTTGGGGCTGTTGGTTTACCTGGGTGGTAGAAATAACGAGCTTAGTCTAGAAGAACTGCGCAACATGACATGAGAGAGTTTGACTTAGTGACAGCATTCAGAACCATGTTTCCATGTGTAGAAACAGAACGAAGGCTGGAGAGCATTCAAAGGCACCATTGATGGGAATTGTCATCTGGGAAGGACCCAGCTATATTTGGATTGCTCTGATTCCTCAGCAACAGGCCCACACAGTTCTTTAAGTAGAAATGTAGAGGAAGTATTTTCATGAGAAGTAATTATTCTATTTTGGAAAGAGGGTGACCTCAGTTTGTCACCTGTGATCTATTCCGTAAGCACATTCTTGGAAGGGAACTCAAGGATGCGTTTTCATTTGCCTAGAGGAATCCATGTAGATTTTTGACGTTTCTAACTTGTTTTTTTTGTTTTTTTTTTTTTTTTCTGGATCACAAGCCTTCAAATATCACCCTAGCAGTAAATATTTCAGGAATTATCTGGGAAATAACAGATCCAATTTAGTTGGATTTTATGTAAAGTCTAAATTTGGTATCAGGAGGTGCATGATGTCAGCTTCACATGAGAGGAACCAACTTGATCATTTTAAATGATTTTACTAAAACCATGCCACTAATGAGTAACATAACCAGAGCTAGCACAGAGCTTTTTATATTCTCAACTGTGATTTTTCTACTATTTCATAAATCGTATGTCTCTAAACTCTGGGAACTCTGCTGCTGGCATTTTTACTCCTTTGAAACTGTGGAGGGTAAAACATTCAGTTACATAATCTGACATTTAGATTCAGCGCTCCTCCAGAGCTGAAAATTCCTTTATTTGTCTACCAACTTGGCTTTGTAATACTGCAACTTTATGTTTCTATGGCCTCTAGTATAAAAATATACCATTGTCCTAATTAAAACACTGGTTTACCTCTCACTGCAGGAACTTTCAAGAAAACTGCCAACCATTCAAAATAATTTATGGTCTTTGAGATGGTTTTCTCACTTAAGCTGTTATAACTATTTTTAGGTATATTCTATGTTCTCTGAAGCTTTCAGTGCTGTTTTTAGTGTTGATCAACTGTTGTTTAAGAGACATAGTAAAGCTCTTATCTAAAAGTTACCAGTAAAATCAAACAGATTTTAAAGCTAGGAGAGCTAGTAAGTACATATTGAGAGCCAGAAGTACTAGTGGGACATTTTGGGGGAACTTTTAAAATGGATGACTGCCATACACACAGGGAACACTTGGATTTTAAATATATAGCTCAATCAGCTGGTACAAGGAGAAATACTTCCCAAATTAAAATTTGAGGTACTATCTATTATCCATAAGTCTCCCTGGTGCCACCTCCTAGTCAGGCCCTCCAGGTACCAAACATGAAGTCCATTCTGATCAGCTTACATATGTTGTAGCTTCGTGTGCATGAAGTATATATTTTTGTACATGATATCAACATGTAATTATATGTTGTCTGTGTCATTATGTAACAACTTATTCTTTTGGGCTGATCTGTAAACGATCTGTTATACTATCATCTATGTGACCTGCATAGGATTTCTGTGTTTGTCTTATAAAAGACATTGTCTATCATCCCTCTTTGTCACCATACTGTATCAGGTTTTTACATCATAAGATGGCGTGGAAAAATCTTCCTTCTTTTATTGTTTTCTGCCACTTTGTGTAAGAGAGCTCCCAAAATAAATGTTTGACTCAGTTCGGTAGTAAAGTGACCCTAGTTTAAAATTTCTTCAAAGAAAGATCTTTAGATACCAAATTTATTTTGGTCAATTTTGGGTTTTTTGTTCTTAAGTCTTCTCCCTAGTAATGGAGTGATAAACCATGTCCCTTGGTGGTGCCTGCCTTTAGAATCACAGTTCTCAACTTGTGTGTCATTACCACTTTGGCAAACCTGTAACTACAAAAAATATTTATATTACAATTAATAACAGTAGCAAAATTAAAATTTTGAAGTAGCAATGAAAATAATTGTATGGTTGTGGGTTACCACAACATGAGGAACTGTATTAAAGAGTCACACTATTAGAAAGATTATGAACCACTGCTTCAAAATAAACATTGTACATTTCCATATAAAGTTTTACTGATTGGAACTGCATTAGCCAATGAAATGTTATAGAATTGTGGCCCATACACAATCTTACAGTGTGTTTGAATATATTTCTTTGATCTCTGTGTCATCTACCACGAGAGGAGCTTTTGGTCACAGATTGATGAAATATTGGACAGAAGTCTGGAGCAAACCTTAGCAGATCTCTGCCATCCTCGACAGATCTATAGTCGGTTTCCAGTTCCACAGGAGGGACTGTTGTTCGTTACTGACATTTTAGAGCTATCTGTTACATGCCAGTCTTAGAAGCCTGATATATAGGATGGTGATTCATGTTTTTCTAATAATGATGATATAAAGAGTAATAACATTTTATAATTCTTTGTTTTCCTTTCATTATAGTGTCTCTGTGTGTGTGTGCGTGAGTGTGTTTGTGTGTGTATTTTCATGTATGTGAGCATGCACATAAGGGAAACTTTTGTTTAGATAAGGCTATGTCATTGATTCTAACCTTTCTCATAGTCTAAGATGTGCATTTAAGCTGCCATAGTAAGTTTCACTTGTCAAGTTGACATACATGGGAAAAAGAACCTTAGTTGAGAAATTGCCTTCATTAGATTGGCCTATAGGCATGTCTACAACACAATTTCTTGATTGCTAATTAGTAGATAAGGGTCTAGCCTAGTGTCATCCCTGGGAAGGTGGTACTGGGTTATATGAGAAATGCAACTGTGCAAACCAGGAGAGGCAAACAATAAGCGGTGTCCCCCATGGTCTCTACTTCTGCTCTTGTGTTCAGATTCTGGCTTCTGTTTCTGCTTTGGCTTCCTTGATGGTGGACTATAACTCAGAAGCCTAAAACACGTCCCACCAAGTTACTTTTGGACAGTGCTGTTGTATCACACCAACGAAGAAGCAAACTAGATCCAAAGCAACATTTTAGCTGCACCTCACAAGTTGATTATTTAAAGACAGTGTGTTTATTTATTCATTTATGTGCCAAGTATTTTCTTATTAGACATGCAGAAAAATGTGCAAATAATAAGACAAAGTTAAATGCATTACACAAGCAGATATACATATGTAACCACAGCAAGTCCATACCTCAGAAGCCTTATCCTCTCCCCACACCCAAATAGGTATTTCTTCTATACCTACTGTTAAAAACAAAAACAAAACAAAACAAAACAAAAAACACTATAAATTGGTGTTGCCTAGAACTTTATACTAGCAATTATGGACTTATGTAAATGGAACCACATTAAAGGCTTTCTTTCATGTCTAGCCTGTCTGATGTCTTATGCTTCATGTTTTTGATAATCATGTATACTTTTGCATGTACTTCATTGATGTTCATTATTATGTAGTATGTATATGACAAAGACACACATTCTTTTAGGATGAGGCAGGAGTGGAAGGGTGGGTAAGGGAGCACCCTCTTAGAAGCAAAGAGGAGAGGCTTCATTGAGGGGAGACCAGAAAGGGGTAGCAATTGAAATTTAAACAAATAAAATGATGAATAAATAAAAATTAAAAATAAAATTAACATCTTCAATAAACTACAGAACATGTGAACATTACTAATAGAAACAATTTTTCTATAAGATTTTTGATGCTATGTTTCAGATACGTATTGTTTAAGATTGTGACACATTTTACAGCCCTTTTATTGTTAAATGTATCTCTCTCTCTCTCTCTCTCTCTCTCTCTCTCTCTCTCTCTCTCTCTCACTTTTAGTATAAGAATGTAATTTGTCTCTAAGCAAGTACCAGTCTTATAAGTTACTTTTACACAAAACAGAGGAATAGTTCAAATTCTAGTCTACTGTATAGTACACCTTCCCCCTAGGCCATTATAAATTCCTGTGTATGGGTGTAATTCAGCTATCTATAGTTCTAAGTATTTACTCTAGTTCTTTCTTAGACCACAACCTTCCTTCTTCCTAGATAATGGTAAATTCTTGCATATGGTAGTAGCTTGCCCTGAGATTTCTAACTTTTTTTTTCCAAAATTTTTCTTAGGTATTTTCTTTATTTACATTTCAAATGCTATCCTGAAAGTCCCCTATACCACTCCCACTTCTTGGCCCTGGTGTTCCCCTGTACTGGGGCCTATAAAATTTGCAAGACCAAGGAGCCTCTCTTCCCAATGATGGCTGACTAGGTCATCTTCTGCTACATATGCAGCTAGAGACCAGAGCTCTGAGGGAACTGGTTAGTTTGTATTGTAGTTCCACCTATAGGGTTGCAGACCCCTTCAGTTCCTTGGGTACTTTCTCTGGTTACTCCATTGGGGACCCTGTGAGCATCCACTTCTGTGTTTACCAGGCACTGGCATAGCTTCACGAGAGACAACTATATCAAGGTCCTTTCAGCAAAATCTTGCTGGCATAAGAAATAGTGCTGCATTTGGTGATTGATTATGGGATGGATCCCCAGGTGAGGCAGTCTCTGGATGATCCATCCTTTCGTCTCAGCTCCAAACATTGTCTCTGTAACTCTTTCCATGGGTATCCATTCTAAGAAGGGGCAAAGTATTCACATTTTGGTCTTCCTTCTTCTTGAGTTTCATGTGTTTTGCAAATGGTATATTGGGTATTCTAAGTTTCTGGGTTAATATCCACTTATCATTGAGTGCATATCATGTGAGTTCTTTTGTGGTTGGGTTACCTCACTCAAGATGATAACCCCCAGATCCATCCATTTGCCTAGGAATTTCATAAATTCATTGTTTTTAACAGCTGAGTAGTACTCCATTCTGTAAATGTACCACAGTTTCTGTATCCATTCCTTTGTTGAGGGACATCTGGGTTCTTTCCAGTTTCTGGATATTATCAATAAGGCTGCTATGAACATAGTGGATCATGTGTCCTTATTACCAGTTGGAATATCTTCTGGATATATGCCCAGGAGAGGTATTGAGGGATCGTCCAGTAGTACTATGACCAATTTTTGGGGGAACCCCCAGACTGATTTCCAGAGTGTTTGTACAAGCTTGCAATCCCACCAATAATGGAAGAGTGTTCCTCTTTCTCCACATCTTCACCAGCATCTGCTGTCACCTGAATTTTTGATCTTAGCCATTCTGACTGGTATGAGGTAGAATCTCAGCGTTTTTTTGATTTGCATTTCCCTGGTGATTAAGGATGTTGAACATTTTTTTCAGGTGCTTCTCAGCCATTTGCTATTCCTCAATTGAGAATTCTTTGTTTAGCTCTGTGCCTCATTTTTAATGAGGTTATTTGATTTTCTGGGGTCCATTTTCTTGAGTTCTTTATATATATTTGATATCAGTCCCCTATCTGATTTAGGATTGGTAAAGACCCTTTCCCAATCTGTTGGTGGCCTTTTTGTCTTAGAGGCAGTGTCTTTTGCCTTACAGAAGCTTTGCAATTTTATGAGGTCCCATTTGTCAATTCTTGATTTTACAGCACAAGCCATTGCTGTTCTATTCAGGTATTTATCCCCTGTGCCCATATCTTCGAGGCTTTTCCCCACTTTCTCCTTTATAAGTTTCAGTGTCTGTGGTTTTATATGGCATTCCTTGATCCACTTAGACTTGACCTTAGTACATGGAGATAAGAATGGATCAATTCTCATTCTTCTACATGATAACCACCAGTTGTGCAAGCACCATTTGTAAAAAATGCTGTCATTTTTCCACTGGATGGCTTTAGCTCCCTTGTCAAAGATCAAGTGACCATAGGAGTATGGGTTAATTTCTGGGTCTTCAATCCTGTTCCATTGGTCTACCTGTCTGTTGCTATACCAGTACCATGCAGTTTTTATCACAATTCTTCTGTAGTACAGCTTGATGTCAGGCATGGTGATTTTACCAGAGATTCTTTTATCGTTGAGAAGAGTTTTTGCTATCCTAGGTTTCTTGTAATTCCAGATGAATTTACAAATTGCCCCTTCTAATTCATTGAAGAATTGAGTTGGAATTTTGATGGGGATTGCATTGAATCTATAGATTGCTTTTGGCAAGATAGCCATTTTTTTACTATATTGATCCTGCAATACATGAGCATGGGAGATCTTTCCGTCTTTTGAGATCTTTTCTGATTTCTTTCTTCAGAGAGTTAAAGTTCTTATCATACAAATCTTTTACTTCCTTAGTTAGAGTCACACCAGGGTATTTTATATTATTTGTGACTATTGTGAAGGGTGTTGTTTCCCTAATTTCTTTCTCAGCCTGTTAATCCTTTGTGTAGAGAAATACCACTGATTTGTTTGAGTTAATTTTATATCCAGCTACTGCACTGAAGCTATTTATCAGGTTTAGTAGTTCTCTGGTGGNATTTTTAGGATCACTTATATACACTATCATATCATCTGCAAATAGTAATTTTTTGATTTCTCCCTTTCCAATTTGTATCCCCTTGACCTTCTTTTTGTATCTAATTGCTGTGGCTAGGACTTCAAGTACTATATTGAATAGGTAGGGAGAAAGTGGGCAGCCTTGTCTAGTGCCTGATTTTAGTGGGGTTGCTTCTAACTTCTCTCTATTAGCTTTGATGTTGGCTACTGGTTTGCTTTAGATTGCTTTTATTATGAATAGGTATGGGCCTTGAATTCCTGATTTTGTTCTGTATTAGAATGGCTACTCCAGATTGTTTCTTAAGACC
>NC_034595.1:61645160-61651084 GCF_900095145.1 Mus pahari
AAAAAAAAAAAAAAAAAGTAAAAAAAGGAACCCGAGGAGCCTCTGGTCAGGAAACGCTCTGGTGTCCTTGTTCCTGCTCTCACAGGCCTGTCACAATTGGATTGCAGCTGATGTTGTGTTCCACTCACCAGTGATCTTAAGATCACATGGAGAGTCCTCTGGGGACTGTGGGGGTGTCCGCCGATTCCACGCCCAAGGTCACCCTGAGCTGGTGATGGCGCTGACCAGAAGGGACTTGTGCCCCTGGTCTGGCAGGTTTTCTGCTTCCCTACTGCTATTTCAGGTCCTGCGCAATTGGATTGGAACGGATGTGCTCTGCTCACCAGTGATCCTAAGATGGTGTGGAGAGTCCTCTAGGGACCGTGGGGGTGTCCGCAGACTCTGAGCCCTAGGTGACCTGGTGCTGGCGCCAACTGGAAGCTAGATATATCTCTTTTATGTTAAGCTATTTCTTACCTTAAAGGTATAGTTTGTCTGTTGGTATGATACTTATACTAACTATCCTATAGTTCATATTTTGTATTCTTTGGCTACCAACCTTTCTATATACAACCATATTCCACATACTGGCATTTGATTAAAACAGACTGTATTTTTATTAGATTACACTGTACCTGAAATTTTTCTATCATCTTTTGATGTTGAAGCTATTATAGCACCATGGGATCACATTTGTGTTGTTGCTGGCATAAACAAACTTAATTCATGGCTGCCTATATAAAAGCATACCACATAGAATGATGAACTACACATAATACTTGGTTATAGTAGTAAATTACTGGCTTATGCATTTTTATAAGTAGTGTATATTAAATTTATTAGCATTAAAATATACTACTTTGGCTTACATAAAATTTTACTTTAAAACAACAAGTAATTTTCTCTCAGAAGCTTTCTCTATATTTTGTGTTTATCACATATAGTAATTGGATCAATGGAAAACTCTGTAGTGATTGGCCTGTACCATCTACCATCTAGGTTTGTATAAGGAAATATATGTGTGTATATATGTATAAACATTATATATATATATATATATATATATATATATATATATATATATATATATATTCCCTGTATCATAATTAGATTTCTATCACTGTGATAAAACACTATGACCAAAACCATCTTAGGAAGGGATTGGTTTATTTTATCTTATAGCATATAGCTTATAAACCATCATTAAGGATTTGGAGAGTTACTCAAGGCAGACATTACTAAAGCAGATACCATAATATTATAATGGAACTGAGAATTTTATTTTACATAGTGATGTAGCATAATTTGTGAGGGTGTGATTTAAGCATCTTTAGTTCTCTGTTACTCTTTTAAAAATAGAGTTCATGTAATTATATGTAGAATATAACACTTGAAAAGAATAATTGGCTAGTAGCTTACATATTTGTTAGATTGTACATTTATATTTTTTAAATATCTGTTCTACATACTTAAAGAAATCTGATTGAGAAAGAGCCTTATGTAAGTCTTTCAGAAGACATTCCAAGAGATGCCCTAGGACACCAGTGCTCTTCTCATGTTATTACCCACGGCAGAGCTCTAATATACCAGTAGTTCTCAACCTTTCTATTGCTGTGGTCTTTTAATACAATTCCTCATGTCGTGGTATCCCATACAATTTTACTTTAAAACAACAAGTAATTTTCTCAATAATCACTTTTTCAATAATTATAAAATCATTTCATTGATGCCTCATAACTGTAATTTTGCTACTATTACAAATCATAATATAAATATGTGATACGCAGGACATCTAATAAGTGACCCCTAAAAGGGTTGCATCCCTCAAGTTGAGAAACTCTATAGTAGACTAAAATTTGGTGTAAGACACTGATACTGATAATTCTAAATCTGTGTGGGGATAGGCTAATCTATATGTTGGGTCTTTACCCTGAACAAGGTTTTTTTGTTGTTTGTTTTTATTGTTTTTTTTTTTTTTTAATTTTGATTCATTGTGAGTTTTTCATCAGGCACCATAGTCTCACTCATCTCCCTCACCCATCTTATCTGCCCTCTGCTCTTGCAACTCCACAAATAAAAACACAAAAACAAAATAAACAAAACAAACACGAAATACAACTTATCGTGGAAGCTGTCATGTGTCACAGTATGTCCCAAAATATACCCCTCTCTCCATACATCTTCACTTGCAAATATTCATTTTAATAAGTCATTGGTCTGGATCAAGGTTTCTGGATTCTGTGACACCATCAATATTGGCTCCTCATTAGGACTCCTCTAGGTTATCCTGTTGTTGCCCTGTGTCATGGAGATCCTGCAGCTTTGAATCAGCAGGACTGGTCATTTTATATGCTCTTACAGTTCACAGATGATATAGATTTTTGGGTGGAACAACCTAAAGCCCTGAATCTGAGCCTGTGTGGTATCTGATCGGGTCAGTCTGCAGCAGCAGAGTCTATGGACATCTTTCTCCTCCACTACCTGGCATGGAGTATTGACAGGCAGGCCTCTGTCTGTGGCCCACCATTGTGGTTTAGTGGAGGGCAGGTCTGTGAGCATCTTTGCCGTCTGGAAGTACGTGGCATGGCAGATCTCTAGATGTCTCATGACTTTACTTTTAACCTTCCCTGCCAATCAGTACAGCCTAGGATACTGTGAGGACCTCCTTGTCACTGACCTCAGCACAGAAGCCAGAGATCCCAATCCAAGGCAAGTCAGTAAGCTTAAGTATTTTAACATTCAAAATAAAAAAATAAATAATACACAGTCTACTCCTGGCATTTAGCATTTGTTAAAGCATGATTATCATGAGTTCAAGGGCAGCATGAGCTATATAGTGAGGATTAGATCAGCTAGTGCTAGAAAGAACCTCTTTCAACAAGTGAAACAAGATGAATAAAGATAAAAAAATAAATGAATGAGGTCTTTAACCCTGTGTACAGTTCATTGTTATCTTGTTTTCTTCTTAGAAATTATCCCTTCATAGCCTTATGTGCTTGCTCTTTCTTTCTTTCTTTCTTTCTTTCTTTCTTTCTTTCTTTCTTTCTTTCTTTCTTTCTTTCTTTTCTTTTCTTTTCTTTCTTTCTTTCTTTCTTTTTTTTTTTTTTGAGACAGGGTTTCTATGTGTAACCCTGGCTGTCCTGGAACAAATTGAACTCACTTTGTAGACCAGGCTGGCCTTGAACTCAGAAATCTGCCTGCCTCTGCCTCCCGATTGTGCTTTTGCTTTCTATTTTGTTGTTTATTTCCAAAACGTACGCTACATGAAGATAGGAGCTCTGTATGATTATCAGCATATCCAAGCATATGGAAGAGGTTTTGTCACATAGGCAGAGTTCAAGAAGTATTTGTTAAAAGAATGAAAGAATTTGTTGTTTATCTATAGGATAAAGGAATCTTCTTTTTGATTCTCAACTTGAATTATCTATATTACTTTGCCCAAACTCCTCAGTGCATTTCTGAGACCTCAGTATAAGCTCTGGTCCATGAACTTGACAGCTTGACTTGACCATTCCATCTCTTGTTTCTTTCAGAGGCCATTTCAGTAGTCAGATTCCTGACCCTTAGTCCTCTGTTTGTGTCTGACAGGGGCAGCTTGTTTTGCCTCCTCTTAAGTAGAGTGTGGTTTTGACTCTGGCTTTTTCCATTTTCAATATTGTTAGAGTATTAGTCAGACTTCTATACAATTATTTATCATTTAGACAGGATTATATCTCAACCAGTTAAAATCTAGCACTACTGAAAGAGATAAATTATGACAGCCTAAATTTTCCTCCTGTAATTGTGCTTGTGGCTTCTAAACTGATATCTGACCAGTCCCCTCAAAGAAGTAATTATTCAGCTCTCTCAACTTTAGAAGCGAGAAAATTAGGGATCAGAGCTGAGAAACCATCTTTCTCATATCAAGGCACAAGTGAGTGGAAACACCCAGGAGGGAATACAGGAATTTGCAATCTAACTTTCATATCTTAAGTTCCTTGAAACCATACTAAGAGAATAAGCATTTTTCCATAGTCCTTTCTTTTTCCCCTCAAATTCACAGAATGATGTTCAATAAAGTAAACAATAAATTTAGCACGAGTCAACCTTTTCATAATTGATTTTTTTCTCAATTTTCAGTGAATTTGTAATTGTCAATTTCTTGCTGACTTGAGGGCTCCACCTGACTTTGTCATTATACCCCTTAGAGTAATTTAACTCTACCTTGTAAGACAGGTCCCTAAGCTTGTATTATTCTCTGTTGGTTTTGTCTTTTCAATCAATGAATCATGAAAAATTCATGCCTAAGGTAAAAGTCTAGTGCACAACTCTGAGCAAAATGTGATTATTTTAAACAAAAAGGGGAATCTTTGTATTCTCAGAAATTCTTTGGAGAAAGCTGACTTTAATAAGAGGATGTTTTATCTTACATTTGCAATCTACAAAATACTTCTGCTTTTTACTTTAAAAATTGATGTAGTCCAAATCTCAGGTTTAAAACTGCTATAACCCATGAATATTATTCCTAATAATTTTATAAAAGGAAAACTTTCTCAAGCTAAGGTGTAGATCAATGATAAAAAATATTTCAGCTAGGCACATGGGTATATGGTTTGAATATAATGTGAATATGAATCTCCTTTCACTGGTCTTATTGCCATGATGAATACATGAAAAAAAATATGCTTATGGAGAAAGGAAAGGTTTAGTTTGACATGGTTAGACATGTTTAACTGATTAGCTAATTACAAATATGGTAAATGATTTAATGGGTTTTTTTTCCTATAATTGTAAAGTTACTGGTATGTCTTCATATGGTCTGAATCATATGCTTTGCTATACATTGGCCCCTTTTCTTATATCAAGCCTTAAGGCAGGTCATAAAATAAAATAACAATCCTAGTCATTGACCTGATATTACAGAGACAACCTAGACCTCTTATTTACCAGTTGCTAATAGAGATATACAGTATGGTGTGTTACATAGCCCATCTGTTTACAGTTAAATAAGCCTGATTTTGGTTTCTAGTCCTACTACTTGCCAGCATAGTATCCTTGAAAATTAGCTTATTACTGTGAGGTTTTCAGTTTCTCCATCTGGGAAAGAGGAATATTAGTATCCCTGTCACAAGATTGTTGTAATTGTTAAATGATGAGTTCTGGATAAGACATTTGGAATATAGTACTTAATATCACCTTGTACTTGAGGAACTTGCATTCTATAGTTGACTGTTTTAGTTAGAGTTTTATTGCTGTGAAGAGACACCATGAACAAGGCAACTCTTGTACAAGATAACACTTAATTTGGATTACAGTTTTAGAGGTGAAATTCACATCATGAAGCATAGCATCATTCATGCAGACTTGATGCTGGAGAACGTACTAAGAGTTCTACATCTTGATCAGAAGGCAGCCAGAAAGAGATTGTGTTCCACAGGCAGCCAAGAGGAGACTGGAATTCTTCACTGGGTAGAACTTGAGCATAGGAAACCTCAAAACACACCCTCACAGTGGGACACTTTTTCCGACAAGATGGGGGGGCAAAGCTATCCAAACCATATTTCACTCCCTGGCTCACGTAGTCTTTTGGCCATGACATAATGTGAAATGCAAAATTAGTTCAACTTCAAACACCTTCATAATCTATCATAGTCTCAACAGTATTTAAAAGTTCCAAAGTTCAAATCTCTTCTGAGATTCATGAAATTTCTTTATTGTATTCTCCTATAAAATGAAAATACTTTCAACATACTTCCAACAAGATATACATTTCCATTTCAAAATGTCATAATGAGAAAAATCTGGACCAAAGAAAGACCAAAAATCCAGATGGGAAAACTCCGTATCTCCATGTCTGATGTTCAACTCCTTTCAGCTTTGTTGACTGCAACACAATTCTTTCTCTTCGGTTTGTTCCAACTCCTGCTAGCAGCTTTCTTTCTTTCTTTTTTTTTTTTTTTTTTTTT
>NC_034595.1:61651124-61653710 GCF_900095145.1 Mus pahari
GACAGGGTTTCTCTGTATAGCTCTGGCTATCCTGGAACTCACTTTGTAGACCAGGCTGGCCTCGAACTCAGAAATCCGCCTGCCTCTGCCTCCCGAGTACTGGTATTAAAGGCATGTGCCACCACGCCCGGCCTGCTAGCAGCTTTCTTAAGCAGGTTTACCACAGCCCTGGCATCTCTAATATCTTGTGGTCACCATGGTAGCTCCAACTTCACTGCTTCTTGTTTGAATGTCTAGGATCCAAACATTATCTTCTGTGCTCTTCCAAATGGCTTGAGTCACTTCTCTAGCTCTGCCCTCTAAAGCATGTTATTTTCTGTCTGACTCCTATCCACTGCTGTTGCTGTTCTGGGTGGTCATCCCATGGTACTGTCATCTCCAATACGCTGGGGTCAACCACTGCAACTAAGCTGTACTTTCACCAATGCCTCTCATAGAATCTTTTCATGGTTGCCAAGCCTCAAATTCTTCATATGACCCCTTCAGTACTGGGATTTCAACTGCCACTGCAGCTATACCTTCAACAATGGTTGTTCTTGGCCTTTCACAGTACCAAGCTCCAGTTGCTCTCCGTGACCCCTTCATGCCTTCAAAACCAGAAACACCTGGGTGGGCCTTATACTTTACCAAGTCCAGCTCCCAGCACAAGGTCTATCTCTGGAACAAGGCTTTGTGTTCTCAGAAAAAACCTTCCCAGAAGAGTTCACCTCAGTGATGCTGGTCTCTTCTTAATCACAGCTAGTTCATTAGCTCCAGCTAACTAGCATCAATTGTCCCAGTAACCCCTTTTACTCTTTAAAGTCAGTGCTTCGTGGCTGAAGCTACCACACTCTGGTGCTTGCTGTGGCTAGACCATGGCCCACTTGTTCTATTACATCTTCATCAGTTTTCTGTTTTCAATGGTTTCCTTCACAACCTAAGCTTCGCTGTCCTGGAATTTGCTCCACAGACTGGCTTGAACCAAAAGACAAGCATGCCTCTGTTTCCTGAGGGTTAGGATTGCATGTCCTACCATGTCTGCATTTAAGCTTTTCTTTACTTAGAACTTGCTCTGTACCAGGCTAGCCTTGAACTCAAATATCTGCTTGCCTCTGTGTCCTGAGATTAAAGATATATACAACTGTGACTGGACCTAAGCTTTTCTTTAATTCCTTTTTACAAGATTTTTATATTTAAAAGTCTGGATTGTAGTTCATTCCAGATATAGTTAAGTTGACAACCAAGAATAGACATCACAGTTCATCCCTTGTCAAGTTGACACACAATCAAATTTCCTTATGACCCAATGAAAACAATAATTGGTCATAATAATGCATAACATGATGTATAATATAACATAACTATCCCTCATACAACTGAAAATACATCAACAATAAGCTTAGCTGGGTGTGATCAAGTCCCGATGTCACCATTCCTTTAATTCCATTTAATATCCTTGAACACAGGATTTAGCTCTATTCCACTTCTTTGTGCCCCTTTAATCTTTGAACCACACATTTTGTATTTTTTCTTTCTAAGCTTTCTACACTTGATCAAAACACTCTTCATAAGATTTAACCATAAGACTGGGTCTATGCTAGGCTAGACTATTTTGAGATTTCCTTTGTCAGTGCAATTAATCTAAATCTGTTAACTTTAGCCTCAGGCAGAATCTTTGAACAAGTGCAAAAAGCAGCCACATTCTTCACCAAAATATCACAAGAACAATCTCTAGATAATGTACTAAAATTCTTCTCTTCTGAAACTTCTTGAACCAAGCCCCTACAATTCAAATCATGCTCAGTACAACTGTCTGCCATGCTTCTACTAGTATGGTCCATTAAGCCCCATTGAAAGTATTCAACTGTTTTACTAATGCAAAGTCCTTAAATCTACATTCATCCAAATAAATTACATATTTCAAATATTTGGTCACAACAATAATTAATATAACTAATACAAGAAAAATTAAATCCTAAGTTGGATATATTTAAGATAAAAACCTGTCAGATCTGTCAGAGAAATACTTCAGTCTGTGGTACCAACCAAACTTTGTCTTAATTAGCATTTTTATTGCTTTGAAGAGACGTCAGAACCAAGGCAACTTTTTAAATATATAATATTTTGAATAACTTTTTAAACACACATATAGCTTATTTTAATTATAATAACAAACCAAACTTACATTAAATATCACTAACATCACAAAACATTCATCTTAATAAAAATAGTCACAAAAAATCATGATTCACTTGATATCTGTTTAAAGCTCAAAATAAGGTAATCTATATAATATATAGTTTTTTTAAGTTCTACATTAGCTTTTATTTTTTTATATTTATTTATTATTATTTTCTTTATTTACATTTCAAATGCTATCTCAAAAGTTCCCTATAGCCCCCCCCCGCCCCCGCTCCCCTACCCACCCACTCCTACTACTTGGCCCTGGTCTGCCTCTGTGCTGGGTCATATAAAGTTTACAAGATCAAGGGGCCTCTCTTCCCAATGATGTCCGATTAGGCCATCTTCTGCTACATATGCAGCTAGAGACACAAGCTCAGGGGGTACTGGTTAGTTCATATTGTTGTTCCACCTACAGGGTTGCAG
>NC_034595.1:61654395-61660154 GCF_900095145.1 Mus pahari
TCTGGGTATATGCCCAGAAGAGGTATTGCTGGGTCCTCCGGTAGTACTATGTCCAATTTTCGGGGGAACCACCAGACTGATTTCCAGAGTGGTTGTACAAGCCAAGGCAACTTTTATAAAGGAAAACATTTAATTGGGGCTAGCTTAAAGTTACAATAATGTCAGTCCATTATCATCACTGTGAGAAGTATGGCATTGCCCATTGCACTGGCTAGTTTTGTGTCAACTTGACACAGCTGGAGTTATCACAGAGAAAGGAGCTTTAGTTGGGGAAATGCCCCCATGAGATCCAGCTGTGGAGCATTTTCTCAATTAGTGATCAAGGGGGAGAGGCCCCTTGTGGGTGGGATCATCTCTGGGCTGGTAGTCTTGGATTCTATAAAAGAGCAAGCTGAGCAAGCCAGGGGAAGCAAGCAAGCCAGTAAAGAACATCCCTCCATGGCCTCTGCATCAGCTCCTGCTCCCTGACCTGCTTGAGTTCCAGTCTTTACTTCTTCAGTGATGAACAGCAATGTGGAAGTGTAAGCCAAATAAACCCTTGTAGACTTTGTCTTGGAGAAGGAGCTGTTCTATATCTTGATCAGAAGGCAGCCAGGAAGAGGAGGACATTGGAATTTCCCCACTAGGCAGAGCTTAAACATAGGAAACCTCAAAGCTGACCCCCACAGTGCTACACTTCTTTCAACAAGGCCACGCCTACTCCAAAAAGGCCACGCACCTCCTAATTCTGCCACTTCCTGTAGGCCAACTATTCAAACACATGAGTCTATGGGAGCCAAGCCTTGGCAAGTCACTAAATTGGCAAGACTCTTTTAAGACAGTTAGGGACATAGCTCAGTTCATAAAATACTTATTGTGCATGCATAAGGACATATGTTATATTCCCTCGGATCCACACAAAAAGGTAAATGTAGAGCTCTGCACTGGTAACATAATAATTTTGAGGCAGAAACAAAAAGATAACTAAGCTCAGTAGCCAGAAGTTCAGGCATCTTGGCAAGGACCAGGCCAATGAGCGAACATGTCTTTAAAAATAAAGTGGATGGCACTGGAGAATGCAGAAGCCAACTTTTTCCTCTGGCTGCCACAGAAATACATATATACACCTGCACATGAATGCATATACATATTTAAAATAACTCTCTAAAGGGTTTTTACCTTAGATATATCCAACTTACGATTTAATTTTTCCTGTATTAGTTATATTAATTATTGCTGTGACCAAATAATTGAAAGATGTAATTAATAGTAAAGGGAAAAAATTTTTCTACGTCATAGTTTAAGGGATACATGCCATTATGGCAGAAGAGACATGATGGTAGGAAGTTTTGGCTCATAAATTAGTATCCACCAATATGTGAAAACTGAGAAAGGGACACGTCAACATTCAGCTTTCCTCCTCTCTTCCTTCCTTCTATTCAGTATAGGATCCTAGTACATGGTCTAGCACTGTATTGATGGTTCAGTGTTGCTCTTTGATCTGAATGGATTTGGCATTCAGCAGCTGTCACAGTCAGGGCAGCCTAGGTATATGCTCATGTTGTTAAGCCCATGCCTAACCTCTGCCCTAGCCACTATGTCCACTTTATGGGATGGCCAGAGAAAGAGGGTGACTACCATCCATAGAATGAGTCATTACATTTACTTAATTATACTTTTAGTTCTCTTAAGCTAAGGTTACCTTTTTGTGAGTATTTACATAGGACAAAAGTATCCTCATGATCTTTGTCCAAACCTGGAGTACCCTCACTTCCTAGTATTCCCAGGTCCATCTCCTCCCCTTGGAACTTATCCCTCCTTCCCAAAAGAAAAAGTAAGAAAAAAAAATCTCAGTTTTTTTGTAGGCATAATTTTTTTTGCAACCTACTTTTAATTATCATTCAACCTCTCCTCTAACCCATCACCCAGAAGAGGTAGTAGAAGTGAAAAGTTATTAGAATGTGGGAGAATGGACCTGTTCAGGAATAGTTCTTTGGGGACAAGCACTATCTTCTTTGACAGCAGTTCAGTCCTGTAGAAAACAGCAACTATGACTCAGTCACTGCAGACCAGTTCTCTAGGCAGGGAGATACCACATGAAATAGCAGCTACAGTCCAGTCCTATAATCAGGCAGACACCAGGCACACATCAGGCACAAACCAGTACCTGCAGTTCAATCCTTTTGGCAGGCAGACTCCAAGCAAGAACCAGCAGCTATAGTTCAACCCTGAAAAAACCACGAGGTTCACCAAATGGCCCGAGGCCACTGAAACAGCAAGAAGTCACAAGAACCTCACAAGCAGTTCTTGTACTAGTTTCTCTCAATGGCAGCATTACCACTGGTTGGGCTCAACAAGGCTACATAGGTGAACCAATACATAGGTGTCATTAGTGAAGGATAGCGAGGCAGAGTGAACCAAACCAATATCTGCGAGGTCACATTATACTCTTCCATCACATGTCCTTTCATGTGTTTGCCTTATTCAGCAAAGATATCTGGTTTTGCTGGACCATCTCCTTCACTCACTCCAGAAACTTGTAGGTAAAGCAGATGTTGTGGTGGAGTGACTCAAAGCAATGGATTTAAGCCTGGATGGCAGCTAAGTTGGTCAATGTATGTGGGCCTCTCTCTCTCTCTCTCTCTCTCTCTCTCTCTCTCTCTCTCTCTCTCTCTCTCTCTCTCTCTCTCTCTCTCTCTCTCTCCTCTTTAAATCATGTTCAGTTAGGAACCACTCAGCCAAAGCATTGACTATAGCCTATGAATCGGTTCATAATCCTAGAGATTATGTTTTCTAAAATATACAATTATGTGCACTGTCTGAAATTCTACCAGCTGTGAAGATTTCCCTTTACTCTTGGGCTTTGGGGACATACCAGAAAGAAACTGTAATGGTATAGCTTTCTACTTCCAGGTGGTTCCTAAATGGCACAAAGAACCGTCTGTAAGCCAGGTTTTAGTTTTACTTCCCCAACAAACCAATCCTAGGACTCCTTTCCCATTGTCTCTGTGCAGAGTCTACTATGTCACTCTTGGCACTTATTTCTTCACTGGCCATGGAATTTTAGAGTAACAGAACCAATAGAATGGGTGAGGAAGATGGGAGTATAGTGTGTAAACAATGAAAGGATCAAAGAGGTTTTAATAGCTTGGCATTCACAATAGGATCTGAATGTTACAACAAACAAGTTTTTTTAACTTGATAGATACTCATTCCAAGAAGCTGGATACATAAGCAATCTTAATGCATTTCTGAAAGCTGTATTGAGTTTGTATAGGAAAACTGGCTGAATAATGAGAGTAAATATAGTAAGTCTGTAGCCTCGCTGGAAGCACTAAGCTCAGAAAGAAGATGTACAGGCAGCCGTGTGCTGTTTTTCTCCCAGACTGCCTTCTATCCAGGCCACGTGGTGAAAGGTGCGGCAGAAGTGTAGATCTTCCTCTCTTAGCTAATTCTCTCATAAATATGTGTCTTAGTTTTGGTTTCCATTGCTGGAAAGAGACACTATGGCCAAGGCAACTCCTATAAAGAACAATATTTAATTGGGATTAGCTTACAAATCCAGAGGTTCAGTCCATTTTCATCAAAGCAGGAAGCATGGCAGCATCCAGCCAGGCATGACACTGGAAAAGGAGCTGAGAGTTCTATATCTTGTTATGAAGGCAACCAGGAGAAGACTGACCTCCAATAAGTTAGGAGGAAGGCCTCAAAGCCTCATACCCCCATACAATGACAAACTTCCTCCAACAAGGCCATATATCCTAATAATGCCACTCTCTAGGACAAGCATATTCAAAGCACCACAGTGCCCTCCCAGTAAAACCCATGGTTGTATCCCCTTACAGATTCTAAATCTAGTCAACTTGTCAAGATCAAACATAATTATTTCTAACTAGTAAAGCATTGCTTGATTCTATGAGCATATCGATTGTGTAAAAATAATAAAATTTAGAAAGAGCACTGGAGATGAGGTTTGAATACAGGTTTCCACTCTTTTCATAATCTTGCTTAACTTATCTTCTCATAGATGAGTCAAGAGGAAAAAAAAACTTGACACTACTTTCCAGTAGGTCCACATCATTATTGTATTGGTTAATTTCTCATAAAGAAGTCAATTTGATGTGATATAGAGTCACCTGCAGACAGGCATTCCTGTAGAAGGTTTATCTTGGTGAGAATAATTGAGGTACCTACCCTAATGAGTACAGTGCCATTTCATGGACAGAGACTTGTATTGAGTTCAAAACTAGAGAGGCATAATACCTGAGCAGAGCATTCCTCAATATCAGGTTCTGACTGTAGACACAATGTGACCAATCCCCTCAATCTCATGAGACCATGATTCTCTGTGATAGTTACCTGTAACTGACAATTTAATACAACTTTGACTCATCTGGGAAGAGAGGCTTAAGAATTTATCTACATTGAGTTGACCTATGGTCATGTCTGTAGATGACAGTCTTACTTTACAAAATCAGTATGAGCAGACCCCTTGTACTGTGTGCAGTACTATTCTCTAGTTTGAGGGTCATTACCTGGCCAATAGTCAAGAAACTGAATGAAGAACAAGAAGGAAACAGAAAACAAGCAAGCATGTGAGCAAGCATACATAAATGTAATTATCATTATTCTTGAATACGGATATGATGAAACTAGATGATTTAAGCTTCTGCCACTGTGTCTATCCCAGAATAATGGACTATAATCTGGAATTGTAAGCTAAAATAAACTTTTTTTTCCTCTAAGTTGCTTTCATTGGGACATTGCATCATAAGAGCATAAATTAAACTAGAATCTTTATCTATATGGTTCTGTTGGACTGTAAGCCAAAATAAAATCCTTTCTACACCTACATTCATCTTAAGTAGTAGCCAGCATTAGATGAGAATCTTATCTGAGCTCTCTCCTAACTCGCACATCAATTTGGTTATAAAGTAGTCCAGAATGGCTTCAAGTCGAACTCCTTGTTGTTTTCAATGTGTTTCGTTTTGTCAGCTTAGGCTGAATTTAATCAAATGTTGGTTGTAGGGAGTTCAAAATACACAAAGAAACCATATAAGAATTCTTAAAGTCTTGATTCAGAAATAATATACTTCACTTCCATCAATTTTTATTGGCCCAGCCAATATGAAATATGGCTGTGAAATATGAGCTCAGCATCGATTCATCAATGTCATCCTTGATATGGGGAATAGTAAAACCTGTAGTAAGAACATAGATACTGGGGCTGGAGATGTGACTTAGTGATTAAAAGCACCTACTGCTCATACAGAGGATTAGACTCAGTTCCTACTACCCACATGTTAGCTCATGACCTCTAATAAGGATCCAGGAGATCCACTGCTCTCTCATGAGCCTATGTACCTGCATACATGTGGTACACATAAACTTGTGTAGGCACATGTTTAAAAATACATATTTTTAAAATAAGACATAGATTAGGAAGGAAAACTACAACCACACTTATCTTTAAGAATATGAATTATAGCATTTGTAAGAAAATAGATGATCAATAATTATCTCATTTAGGAGAGCCTATGCTGATATTAATTTAACATATACATCAATTTATTCTTCATATCATAGTAAGATGAAAATACAATAAATAGAAGTACAAGGCTGATGGAGAGCAGAAGTGGGTATCACTGTGAAACCATGCAGATGTATGATGACTTGTGTTAAAAATAAATCCTGGACCCCATTCGGAGTCCATCCCATCATCAGCCACCAAACCTAGATACTAATGCTCATGCTCATGCCGGCAAGATACTGCTGAAGGG
>NC_034595.1:61660807-61662218 GCF_900095145.1 Mus pahari
GAGAGAGAGAGAGAGAGAGAGAGAGAGAGAGAGAGAGAGAGAGAGAGAGAGAGAGGAGGGGGCAGAAAGAGAGAGATTTGGGTTTTACCTAAATTTGCAAGCCTATTCACTCAGGTTTGATAATTATGAGTCACTGAAAATCCCTTTGCTCCTAGATATTGATTAGTTCATTATTTAACAAACAAGTATGTATACCTATTGTCCTATTATGTCTACAGCACATCTATGGATGTGAAACAGATTAGATATAAGCAAATACCCACTGCCCTGGTGGGATAGAAATTGACTTGGATTGGGACCTATAGACTATGTCTTGTAAGTAGAATACCTTACATATTATATGGATGCATCACCTGTCAATTAAAAAAAACTACAGCCTATAGGAAAGGATAGAATAGAAGGTGAGACATCTGAGAGGCATAAATAGATCAGGGATAAAACTATAATAGTGTTGGGATTTTCCCAACAAGATATGATATGAATGTATGGTACCTGAGCACAGATAACTAGCCATGAAAAAGAATGTACATTTTAATATATGTGTTATTTTAAATTATTATCTAGTCAGAGAAGAGCCTAGCTATATGGCCAGGGTATTTGTAAATATATTTTGAGTCTGAGTCTTTTTTTCTGGGAGCATGGGGCTGGGAGGAAGAACCAGGTGTAACTTGTACAGTGTCTGTTTATCCTCCTTGACCTTGATATCACCATGCAAAGGCAGGAGAACAGGAGTTGTCCTAAACATGAGTTTTATTTAGTATATGCTATGGAGTTCAAAAGAGGTGGAAGACATGACCTTGGCTTTGGTCAAATCAAACACATTGATAGCAGAGGAAATGCAGTACTGAATCACAAGTTTCCCAACTCAGAACGGCATGTTTTCTTTTATGAGCTGTCTGAAAAGAAAGTATTCCTTTTATGTTTGTGCAGATGTGACCACTATCCTCTGTGTACTATATATCACCCTCAAGATATTCTTGATATACTTTTTGCATTGATTACACTGGATTTACTATAATTTATTTACCTGTCTATTTTATCTTTAGGACTGTGTAAGAGTGTCCTCTGTCCTCACTCATTTTATTCGCCAGATTCTCTAGATGGTTTTAAAATATAGAGCTGAACTTTTCACATATACAGTAAAAAATAAGTTCAATAATATTTTCATACTTTTCTCAGGGAAAGTAAAAATTTCTTGCCAGAACTGCTGTATACCGTAATGCCAAGATCTCATCTCTTGTCCTATGCATTCCCTGTGCTATCAGGAGAATTTAGGCAATTATTCCTTCTAGTTGCACAAAATAACTAATAATTGCAGAAATTGTGTGCTTTCTTCATGTTGAAGAAATGTCTTATAGACATTTTCTCCTATCTAGTCAATCCTCCTCCTCCTCCTCCTCCTCCTCCTCCT
>NC_034595.1:61662574-61667689 GCF_900095145.1 Mus pahari
TCTGTGTGTGTGTGTGTGTGTATGTATGTATGTTTGCTTATCAGACTCCCCTAGGGACCAAGAGATCACTTTTATTCATATCTATAATCACAGCTGATATAGAATAGGAATCTTGTACTTGTTAATTCAATGAGGTGATTGGATAAATATTTTCTTGAATAAATGAACTGAAAACTTAGAATAAAATTAAGGAGTATTATCAAGTTGAGAGGAAGGAAAGAATTTAGAGAGAGGTCTTGGCATTAATGGATATTTATTCTGATTAGAGAGAAGAAAGATTCTCTCTGAAAGATCTTGTTTAGTTTCTGTCATTTTGGTTATGGTCTTGTCCAATAAAATAAGCTTCTTTTGAGGACAATGTTTTGTTGCATTCCTCCTCTATTCCTTTTGATGCCCTCTCAATGTTCTGTGATGGAGAAGACTCTTCTAATGTGCTGTCTATAAGCCAATTATTTACTACATAGCTCAAGCCCCAGTATCCCTGTAGAGATTTTGACAATTGCCAGTGAAGACATACAGGTTCAGTTTATAAGGAATTTCCTATGACTCCTGGTAATATGGATTTCTATTAAATAAGTGATTACTTTTACTTCAGACTTTATGCTTTTGGTATGTTAAGCCCAGGATTGCTTAGCATTGTTTTAAAAATTTGGGTAACAACATGGGTGGAGTGGGTGCTTAACTATGTATATATGATATTTACATATTTACATATCATTTCTTACATTTGTATTCACATATATTTTTACAACTCTATACACATTAATATCTACACACATTTACTCACATACATGGAGATGAACACAAGCACACATATATTGTTTTCTAAGTACATATTCTTACTAAGTATATTTAAACCTAATGACTTTATCATGTAAATATGGCATTTCTCTTTACAGATAAAGCAAACAGGTTCAGAAAGATGACAAATCCTGGTCAAGGTCATACAGTGAGAGGTAGGCTTAGACCTCCCAATGTTTCTTCCCAGAATGAAGAAAATGTAGGTTGTTCTCAGAGAGAAGATTTACGGAATCAAGTTTATTTTAAAATATATACGTAGTTAGTGATAGTATATATCTAAACTTAATATTTTTAAATCATTGAGAAAATAAAAAACATGAAAAATATCAAGTAAATAGACAGTCTAACAATTTCAAAGATAATAAAAAACTATAACAGTGAATAATGCATCCCCTGGGTGTGAATGAAACCATTCACAACTGCAAGAGGAGAATGTCAAGTAGAGATTTTCCATCACTGAAGTGTGTCACTGAACTACAGTTATGTGTACAATGGTAGACTATCCCCAGAATAAATATATAGATCTACGAAACTGAAATAGTAATTCAGGCATAAGAAACTGAACATAAAATGCTATGTTTAGAAAAGATAACATTTAAAATTATAAAAAGTGAAGAATTATTGATTCAAGAAAACAATGTACCAAACACTTGAAAAAGATACATTGTACTGCACTTCACATTTTATACTAAGATATCCAGTGAAATTAATGTTGAATTTTATATTTTATATTAGGAAATCTATAAATATTTATAAAATAATCAAATATCTTCCAGCCCTCACATCTTGCTGAGCTGATTTTTTTACTTACTTTGATAGATATAACATTGTATCATAAATACCTTTTCTTTTGCTTTCTCCCAGAATGAACCACACATTTGAAATTAGTGTGTATTATTCAGAAATTATTTTATGACTTTTATACACACATTAACCTAAAAATTCTATCATTCTGTGTTACGATGCTTGCTTTGTCTTTTCATTAAACACAATCCTGGTAAAT
Organism: Mus pahari; assembly: GCF_900095145.1. Classification (NCBI taxonomy): domain Eukaryota; kingdom Metazoa; phylum Chordata; class Mammalia; order Rodentia; family Muridae; genus Mus; species Mus pahari. The sequence goes on from NC_034595.1 coordinate 61,664,379, forward strand.
TGTCCCTCTAGAGCATTCATGTTAAATGCTGACACGTATTCTGTTTTGCAATGAAACAAAATTTACCCATTCTCCTGAGTTAAGTTTACATTGCTCTTATAAACAGATGTACTAAAGTATCTCTCTCTCTCTCATGTATGTCACCTTATGTAGTATACAAATATGGAATGGAATAATAGCTGACTCCTTTTTTTGTCTCCAAATTTAATAAAAATTCTTTGTTTTTTTATGATTAATTATGATGTTATGATTTCATTTTTAAACATTATTCTTTAGGTAGATAACCTTTATCAGATTAAGAACTTTCTTGTATTAGTTTTCTGGAGTAATTATATAATTCAAGAGCACAATATTTTATCAAATGCTTTTATTTGCCATTTGGGGTAAATTTTTTCTATAAATATAATTTATTATGATTCATTTAAGAATTTTAGGATTTAAAGAATTCCTAGAATAGTTCAAATTCATTGATTTTTTTCTCCCCCTCATCCAGTGGATTAAAGTTGCCAATTTGAAATATTGTGAAAGAGAGCAACTTACCTCTTCCCCCTTTTTTGCAAAGCCTTTTCAGATTTCATTATCAAATTTATGCAATTATGTAGCACAAATTGAAATGTGTTTTCTTACTTTCAACTATCTACAGCATTCTGCACAGTATTGGTGTCTTGTCTTTGTCACGTTGTTGGGCAAATCCTCTGGTAAAACTTGCCATACTTTAAATTTTCTATATGAGGAAGTCATTAATATAATCAATTGTCTTTATATATTTAATAGAACTATGGTGGTTTAGTATATGTTCTGTCAGCTTTAGAAACAAAAGATTTTCTTATTAATAGGCATTTCCCCTTCAATTCTAATTATGGAAACTAACTGTTGTAGTATTATTATTTTAATTGTTTTCATCTCTCTCTCTCTCTCTCTCTCTCTCTCTCTCTCTCTCTCTCTCTCTCTGTGTGTGTGTGTGTGTGTGTGTGTGTGTGTGTGTCTAAGTGTAGGAGTTGGCTCTTAAGATCCAACTTGCAACTCATAGTTCACCGCAGGTGTCATTAGCATGTATCCATGCTTCCGGCAACCATTAAAATTTTTGTGTAATTTCCTAGTCTTGTGACTTACACTAATATCTATTTTTAATTTTGATACATCTTTTTATTCCTAATATATGTCATATTATGTTATTTTGTTATTCTTATCTGTGAGGAAGTTTACTGCTGGATAATATTAGGAATAGGTAATGTTTAGAAAATTTCAACCACGGCTTATCACTTGTTCTTTCTTTGTAAGTTCTTGCCTGGTTTTTCTTCAAGATTGTAAGAGCCTTACACTGTGAATTGAATAGATCTCTACCTTTTTAATTTTCTTTCATCTCATGAACCATTAACATAACTTTTAAGTTCAAGTACTACTACAAATGTTTCCCCAAACATGCTGTCACTTTTGGTCCCTGCTTTCTAAAGCAAGGATCTGCAAATTGCTTCTTTGAAGAATAAGTGAGTAAATGATTTATACTTTGAGAGCTATTAGATTTCTGCAGAACTGTTCAGCTCTGCTGCCACCACTGTAAAAGTGGCATAACCAACACTCATTAATGAACATGGCTTTATCTCCAAAAAGGCTGCAGTAAGCAGTAGGCCCCTTTGCTAACAGAAAAAAAAAAAAACTTGATTTATTTGACTGTTTTCTGTATCATTTGTATGTTTCTAAATAAAAATCTCTGGTATACAATTTGCTATATATTTCTTTTTATTTTGTATAGGGCTTTTTGACCTTTTGCTATAGATAATTTTATTTCTTAATATTTCTGCTACTACATAATTATCTCTTATATTCTCAGCATATTTTTTTGCAACTGACCCTTTACCTTCTAATATATAATTCTATTTCTGTTACATTAGCTTTCTGTAAACCTAATACAAGTCAACTGCTTCTTCAAGTTCTTTTAAGTTTTCTTGCCTTGGTGTCTGCTTGTATTGAGTATCTTTTATTGCTGCATGTCCTACATGGCTTGGGTTCAGGAAGCCTGGCTAAGAGCAATGAGGGACTAAAGGAAAGCCATACAGACACACACACAACAAAGGTGGGATTGTGTCGGATTATCTAACCCAAACCACTGCAACCTGGAACCTCAGTGTATTTATTAGGTAGCACAGGCAGGGGCGTTAGCTAGTCTCCTAGAAGTTCTCAGCAGGCCAGCAGTCTCAAGCTATAAACATCTGGAAGGAGGAAACTGTAGCTATGAGTCTTTACATACTGACAAATGGTTCATAAACACTCATACCCAGACCCCAAGGAAAGCTTTATTATCCGTGATGTACCTGGCCTGAATGGTTAATATTTTGTCAATTTTCCATGAGACAATTGGTCTCAGAGTCTTCATTAGGCTGTACTTATATCAAAGTACATGTTTTCTCAGGACTTCATTCACCTAGAACTTTCTCTGTTCCCTATATGTTGTTATTAATAATCTGGTATTTGGGGTAGTGTTCTGAATCTATATTTGGAATTATTTTCCTTTTGGGAGTTTGTGATTCCAGAGACATATCCTCTAATATCCTATTTGGAGCTTTAAGTCTCACAATAGTGCACAGCACCTGCTCTTTTCTGTGCCTGCCATCTCTGAATCCATCTTTATCTCTGTGCTTCAGCACTTTGTCCGCTAAATTCGACTCCATGGAGTAAGGGTAAGTCTTGGGACTGAAGTGAGAAGGATAACTGAGGATTTAATTTCTCTTAGTGATACTTTGGCCGCAGCCTTCATAGAACAATTGTCTTCAGAGGTACTAGGTATTTTCAGTGTTTTGCCTTCCAACAATTCTATCATTGTTTCTTTATATCCTGTCTATGGACTGCTCTTGCTGTGGGTCACAACTTCAAACATAATTTTGAATTAACAATCAAAATCTAAAAATGTTCTACTTTTTTGTCACTATTTCTTCTTTGACACATGAAACCTTTCAGAAGCTATAATGGGACTAGCTAATAACTAACAGGTTATCATCCTGAGATGGCCAGCTTTGGATTATTATATAATCTGTGACAGGTTCACCCTTATTAAGCAAAGCTGTAAGGAATTCATTTTAGGAAAGATTCCTGCTATTACTATGCTTTTCCTCCTATTATTAAACATATATAACAATCACTAGGTAATAGCACACCCCTTTGGAGCGGATGTCTGCAGAGCCAGGAAGATGTACCATCTTGTAGTGATGCTATATAGACAAATAGATGACTTCTTAGGTCTTAATGATGATCCTTAAAGAATTCATAAAATTATATCAATGATTATTAAGCTCTTTTATAGTGGGACTGCTATT
>NC_034595.1:61667979-61674724 GCF_900095145.1 Mus pahari
GATTGGTGATTTAGTCCCAGGAAGCTCTGGGGGTACTGGTTAGTTCATATTGTTGTTCCTCCTATGGGGCTGCAAACCCCTTCAGCTCCTTGGGTACTTTCTCTAGCTCCTTCATTGGGGACCCTGTGCTCCGTCCAATGGATGACTGTGAGCATTCACTTCTGTATTAGTTGGGCACTGGCAGAGCCTCTCAGGAGACAGATATATCAGGCTCCTGTCAGCAAAATCTTGTTGGCATTTCAATAGTGTCTGTGTTTGGTGGTTGTTTATGGGATGGATCCCCAAGTGGGGCAGTCTCTGGATGGTCATTCCTTCAGTCTTTTCTCCAAACTTTGTCTCTGTAACTCCTTCCATGGGTATTTCATTCCCCTTCTAAGAAGGATCCAAGTATCCACACTTTGGTCTTCCTTCTTGAGTTTCATGTGTTTTGCAAATTGTATCTTTCCAATAGTCAAAACTGCAATGAGAACTCTGCCAGTCTCCCAAGTGTCACCAATTAATAGCTCTTAGATATTAACCAGAGTTTCTCCTACTCAGAGCACATTCCTAAAGGTTGTAAAACAATTAACCAAAGGTCATAAAAGGAGAACTAATGAATTTATTATAGGTGCTAGGACAGAAGATAAAATATTGACTGGGTTTATCTATACAAAACTTCACTNATAACTTAGTTATGGTTTTATACTTTCAACGAACCTGTGGAGCTGTCACAGGTGATGAATGTTTAGCCAGATAATTACTCCTAATGGATATGCATGTAAACATTCTCTGTAGTAAACTTCTAATTCAATTTATGATTTGATTTTTTGTGTGAACTTGTGATGAACTTTGTAAACTTCTAATTCAATTTATGATTTGATTTTTGTGTAAACTTGTGATAAACTTTGTAATATGTGATTATGTATTCTGAAAGATGTGTAAGTACTGAGGACAAAGAGATGAAAAGGAAAGAGAGAAGAATTTTTTTGCCTTTCCCCACTTAGACTAGAATTTTTTTCCCTTTTCCCACTTAGAAGAATTTTTTCCTTTCCTTGCTTAGGATCTTTCTGCTTTTTGCTTTAGATAGCTTTCATATGAAACTTTTTACAACTTAGTAATAAATGCTATAATCATTTTCTAAGTGTGCCTTTTTCTTGCTGCATCTTCCAACTAACAGGCTGAAAGTTAGAGCCCAGCAGTTCCTGCTGAGATAGAACAAAGGCCACATTGCTTAATCCTCTGCTGTTGGGCCACTGGCATTAATCACCTAAACCAGCAGTCTTTTAGCCGCAGGAAGAGAAGAAAGTTTTCAGGACTTTTTATCATCAGCATTTCAGTATAGTTAGAGAGCTAGAATGCCCTGAGACCCTCAGACTATAAAGCCATCACCAGAGTCCTACTCTGTGCCTAAACCACTACCCTCTCCAGGCTGGGAGGCTCGCAGCAGAAAACTTAGAGTATGTTTGAGCTCTTCAAAATTCACAACCATTTTGAAATATGGTTTTATTTTTATGACTTGATATATGATTAATTGTAATAATATTTGTTTTGTGCTCATATACATACTTAATTTTTATAGCTATCCTCTATTTACTTGACAGTTTTCACATTTATTGATGACAGAGAGTTTGTTTGTAAACCATCTGTGATTAATTGTATTAGTTATGAGATTTGAATACTCTATATCTTATTAAAGAGTTTCATGTCTGCTCAGCCAGTTACTAATTTAAGTTTATTTAATTGTTTATTTGTTGGCTTTTTTCCTGTGGTATGGTTAATTCTCTCTCTCTCTGTCTCTCTCTGTCTTTCTGTCTCTTTGTCTCTCTGTCTCTCTGTCTCTCTCTCTCTCTCTCACACACACACACACACACACACACACAGTTTTTAATAAAAAATAAGCCCCCAAATAAGGAAAAGGAGTAAAAGAACACTTAACAAGCAAGGATGTAGGCCAGAGAGCTGAGAAACAAGATTAGAAGCTAAAATATTTATGTTCAGTTCCTAAAAAGGAATTTTGCTTAATTTGGGGTGATAGTCAATCAGTGGTTTTCTGGTCTCATACTTTTATTTCTTTTATTTTGCATTTTATCTAGTTTGCTTTCAAATAGCTGTCTTTACTTTTCTCTTTATGTTTTCAAATATCCTGCTTTGGATGGTCACGCAGTTCCTGGATCTGAATATCTGTGCCTTTTACCAGTCCTGAGCCCATACTCAGACATTTTTCTCTTTTTGCCCAAACCACTTTATCATGTCTCTTTTTAGTCAATATTTTAAAAATTGGATATTTTATTTATTTACATTTCAAATATCATCCTTTTTCCCAGTTTCCCCTCTGCAAACCCCCTATCCCATCCCCCCAACCCTGCTTCTGTGAGGGTGCTCCCCACCCACCCACCCACTCCTGCCTCACTGCCCTAGCATTCCTATACACTGGGCGACAAGCTTTCATAGGATTTTTTAAAAAGATGTATTTATTTATGTATATGAATACAATGTTACTCTCTTCAGGCACACCAAAAGAGGGCATCAGATCCCATTACAGATGGTTGTGAGCTACCATGTGGTTGTTGGGAATTGAATTCAGGACCTCTGGAAGAGCAGTCAATGATCTTAACCACTGAGCCATCTCTCCAGACCCTTAGTCAACTTTTAATGAGATGCATTTAGAACTTTATTTCCTCCCACTTTATATCTTGTTAACATTTTATAACTTGTTCTGTATTCTTAATTCTGGATTTCTTCAGGTATTTCTTATAGATTATTAATTATTCTTACAGTAACATTTATTATGCATTTTAACCTGAGAGATGGATATTGAAATTCAACTGCATTTTTTTAAGTTAGTGAGTAGGGTTTTGTTGTTGATGATGGTGTTCTCGAAAAAAAAAAAAAAAAAAAAAAAACTTATTTAAATGCATAAAAATACTTTGTACCTTACCAGAGTTGTGTAATCTAAAATCCTTTGTGATCCTCTTATTCAGCTTTTTTTTTTTTTTTTTTTTTTTTTCTGATCATTCCGATTAGTGTTCATTGTTTGTGCTGTCATTACCTATGTGCCCTTGGTCCTGTTCTTTTGAGCTTAAGGTGAGTCAGAACATGAAAACCAGGGGAAAGCACATTAGAAGAGACTGGCCACTTCCTAGCTTACAGGAGATGGAGAGCTATAGAAGGGCCAGGGAGTGTGCATCTTTCTTTGGAATGCTCCCAAAGTCCTGCTTGCTCAAACTTGGCTCCAGGTCTTACTTCCCATCAAGCTCTCAAAATGACAGCATTTTGGAATCCAGTGGTGGCGCACACCTTTAATCCAGCACTCGGGAGGCAGAGGCTTGTAGATTTCTGAGTTCGAGGCCAGCCTGGTCTACAGAGTAAGTTCCAGAGAAACCCTTTCTTGAAAAAAAAAAAAAAAAAAAAAAAAAGGAATCTCATCCAGTGGTGATATTAGAGTATTTAGGATACATCCTCCTCCCCAAATCCCACAAGATAGCAAAACTTCCCCCCCATAGTCCAGCCTAAGAGTAACATTTGATTTTCAAACTACAACAATGAGAAGTCACAGATAGCTTTTGTCTTGTTAAGTTTATTACTTTCAAGTAAACAAGAAATTGATCAAATGTCAGAAACTCTGTGGTTGGAATCTAAGAGTCTGTAGGTCTCAGAACTTTTGCAAGTGATTCTAACTTACAAGGTAGACTAATATGAATGAGATGACTAACTAGAATCTACTGTATAATACATACATAGTGAGATCATTAGATAATGCTTTTTTTAAAGCAGAAGATTTCTCATCCTTATTATTTTATTCTTATCACCAATTGCTGCCTTGCTGAACGTGTGGGTAGCATTTTCTAGCCAATGCATGGAGTGAGAATATTAGGGGATATGGAATCCTGCACCAGACATATGAGCCTTTACAGTAAAAGCAACCTGAAACTTCAATCCCAATTCCACCATTTACAGGCATGGAGACTTTTTCACAGGATAAAGGCAAAAAGCCTGGCTATTATTAGTTTACTTTTCACACTGTTTTTGAGTTGAAATATATAACTTTTGTTCAAGAATGTAATAGTGAAGAAATATAAAATATTTAAAATACTTGAAAAAAATTTAATCATGTTAGTTAATGTAATAAATAATACTAATTCATAAACATTCCACTTACTTTTCACCTTTTAATTTCAGCTTTGTGTGTTTGTATCATTTTTGTTAGCTTTATCCCTTTATTGATAATCTAGCTCCTGTATATATACAATATATATTCCATGTTCAGTGGAAATGTATTTGACACTCAAAATCTCAAAAGAAAAAAAAGGGATTATGCTTTATGCAGTTTGAGGGTGATTTGTCCCCTTGATATTGATTTTCTTAAATCAGACCAAGACCTTGGGAAAAGTAATTGAACTGACAACCAGCAGGTCTATGTTATTAATAATGGAGCAGCCTTAGACATTCTAGATGACTTAATATAATGACAGATGGAGGTCTGACATGTCTGGAGTTGGGGTCAAAAACTGGGTTTTGAAGAGAAGTGAAAACACAAGTTATTCCTAAGAACTCATTTCATGGAATAAAGCCACTTATAATAGTTCCAAACACAAAGACCATGATCTTTATTTTTTAATAAAACATAGTTTTGAAAGTTTAAAACTTACTATCATATTTCATTTCCTCCTTATTTAAAAAAACTAATCTACTAATAGATAAATTATCTTAGAACCTTAATAACAACTCCTCAAAGATAAAATTTTTTGCTGTCTTACTTTTTTATCTACTGGATTCAAATATAAGTTCTATCATCTATGGCTTTCAACAAGTTAAGTAGACTCTCAGAGATTCAGTTCCCATATCTGTAAAATGGAAAAATAATTGCTTTAATTATAGTTATGAAAGAATCTACAAGATCTCTTTTGTAAAACTTATATTACATCTGGCATGTCAATATTTGATAAATAAAATATCCCATGAATTTTTATATCTTATCTTTTCACCATAAGTGTAGAGAAAGGCTAGAAAATGGTAATCTCTCACAACTTATTTCTTTCCTCTTTATATTCTAGTTGCCTAAGCCCTAGTCTTCTGGTGTCATGGAATATTTCAGTGGTATCAGATGTATTTCAATCTATTTTATCTTTTGTTCACAATCTCTTATGTCTCCTTATGCAAATGTGTTCATTAAGACAAAGATATCTAGACTCTACACTCCACTCCACTTTTGTAAGCATCAAACATCAAGAGTAGATGGCTTACTCAAGCATCTATAGTTATACAATGTGTGCTGATTTTAGGGTTGAGCACAGAGTATAGCATGGAGGAAGTACAGAAGAGGAAAGGTGTCTCTAAGTCTAGTCAAAGAATTTTCAAGTAGTTGGAGGATATTTTTGTTGTAATTTTGTACAGAGTATCTTTTGTCTCATTAACATCAAATGTCTACCTTTACCTAATGATAGTATTGATTTTCAGGAAAATTGTAAGTTTTTCTAGAGAAGAATGGAAAAATATTACCTAAAGTTTATATTGAATCCTGTATTTCCTAGTCTAGCCACTATACATACATTAACTCCTTTATTTCCCATCAGAAACCCACTTAGGTAGATACAATTCCTACCATTTATCAACATGGGAATCATTAACTCATAATACAACATTAAAAAAATGTAAAGTGTTAGTGTTAGAAATAAATATCAGGTTTTCAGGGCTTCAAAACTAATTAAGTGGAAGTCAGTTGTAATTAGTTCTAAAAGAATAAGATCTGTAAGCTGACAGGTTCACTCAGCACAAACAAGTTACAATTCTTGATCACTATTGCACTGTGGGGTGCTTGTCTGTGCAGCTTCCTTTAACCTTACTTGTGATTTTCTCTGTTTAATTTATCAAAAAATGGTAATTTGCATAGCAAGATTTCTGATAAATTTCTGCTTCTTTTACAGAGGGTAATTTTCAACATCGTTAACTTCAGTAAAACCAAGAGTCTTTACAGAGATGGGATGGCACCAATGGTGAAATCTACCAGCAGACCAAAATGGTAAGTGATGATGTGATCCATTTCTGAGCAGAAAATCTGACTAGTTGCTTATGCTTACCTTTTGCATAGTTGGTGCACACCTTCCTTATAGCTGAGGATCATGAATCAGAGGAGTTTCTAGATGGTTATTATCTGAGCTTTATGTACTGTGCTTTCAGAATATTGGGAACTTGGTTCCATGCTGAGTAGAAAGAAACTTTTGTTATGGGAGTAGTTATAGTATGATGTGTGGTAAAATTCTTATCTTATTTTAATGTATTATGTATTATTGGAAATATAATTAAAATTGAACCTCCACCCATTCCCCTTTTTTTGGTCTACTTTAGATATAGACGATGTGTAGGAAAACATTGGAAACTGAAGTTTAGCCCATCCCATAATCTGTGGGTCACATGCATCCTGGAATAGATGTGAATGCAGCACATTTATAGATGACAGTGTCATGTCACAAAAATGGTTGGACACTCCTTTCTTCTTTTCTTCATTCCTCCCTTCTATTGTGTGTGTTGGTATTCTTTGTAGACATTGTATTTGTATGGATGTTAAGAGTTTTTATTAGTCCCATCATGATATGTAGAGGAGAGGGATTAGATATGATTGCCTACTAATTGTAATGATGATGAGACCAATAATAATAATAATAATAATAATAACTACACTAATTGTCGAGACCTCATACTCTTCCAAACATTTTCCTTTTATAGCTAGCATTTTCATATTTTGTAAGAGTTTTTTTTTTTTTTTTTT